>NW_020230195.1:0-241503 GCF_003227715.2 Harpegnathos saltator | reverse complement strand
TCAATACCCAGTAAACATATATGTCTAAAAAGACGTCTAAAAGATTTCTTTTTAAGACATTTTTTACACATACAAGTCTAAAAATTGTCTTAAAGAAAGATTTTAGACGTCTTTTTGACATGTATGCTTATGATACATATATATATAAATGGTACTTCTTATTGTAAACTCTATTACTTCATATTTTTAGTTATCTTATTCGTTACAGGCTGAAGCGTTACAAAATAGTATACAAACAGACACAATACTGTTTAGGAAGAGCAAGAGGAAGTAGGAAGAGAAGCTGAGGACAGGAGAGGAAGAGGAGGATGGAACGAAGATGCGGAGAGAGAAGAGGAGAATGAGAGAAGAGAAAGAGGACAAGAGAAGCAATAGAAGAAAGAGGCGGAAGGGAATGCCCAATATATATATATGACACAGTAAACAAACAACACACACACACGACACACAAACAGCAAATAAAAAATTAAAAATATAAAAATAAAAGGAAATCCATTTCATATTCATTTCTTATATCCAAAGTTCCCAAATTAATTTTCCTTTCCTAATGACGTGAAACGCAGTGCCAGTGTGAAATATTGCAAACAAACCAACAATATTACATTATAACGTGCATTAATTTTTTATATTATTTTTCTTATATATTGTTTATCATTTATATATTTCCTAAAAGTACTTATTCATGATGTAAAATGGCTTTTTGTTAATACCGGTACTTCAAAAATTCCATAATCTTATTTACAAAATTCTATCGAATAATTTAATTTTGCATCATATCATTGACTGTATGACATACTGGAAAGAAAAACTGATAAAGATCTTAATTCATTAACTATTATATAACATTTGTGTATATAATGTTATAGTTAATAGGAAATTGACACCTAACATGCACATTACAGGGTTGAAGAAAAAACCCGAGGAGCCTGAGGAATTTCAAAAATATACACTTTATAAAAAAATGTTTCAGGACAAAATTGTTAGCGTTGAAAGAGATCTATTTATCGATCTTAATAATTTGACCTTTGGGCGTCATTCAAGGCAGGGGAAAAAAAAAAACCAAGGGGGGTTTTTCACCCTCGCGATTTTTTAATGGGAACCCGCATTGTTTATTTACATATTCTTATAGCCCTTCTTCTAAGACCTTTTCAAAGCATTATGGTTTTATCCATTGAATAGCTGTTCCGAAGTTATCGAGTTTTTTAAGTAAGATAAATACTAGCCAAACTTAAGCAAGATGGAGGATTGATCCAGCCAAACCTAAGGCAAGATCGGAGGATGACCAGCCAAACTAAGGCCAAGATCGTAGGATGATCAAAAACATATAACAATACAAAAGGAGGATGATCGGCCAAACTAAGGCAAGATCGGAAGGATGATCCAGCCAAACTAAGCAAGATCTAGAAGAATCGGCCAACTTAAGGTTAAAGGTCGGGGAAGTTGTCCGGCCAACTAATGCAAAAAGCAATTTACTAAGTAAATGGAAGAAATAAATATCGAACAGCAGAATAGTTTCAAAGTAAATAATATAACTGGAAAATTAATCAATCAACGAAATTAAGACAAGCCAATTAAGGAGTCAACGCCTTGGAAGTTAGCCGACGAATTATTTTTACGAGTTGCTGGGATCATCCTCCGATCTTGTCTTAGTTGAACTCGATCCACTTCGACCTTTGCCTTGAGTTGGCCGGATCATTCCTCTGATCTTGGCCTTAGTTGGGCCGGGATCATCCTACGACCCTTGCCTTAGTTGGGCCCGGGATCATCCTTCCCGGATTCTTGCCTTAGTTTGGCTTAAGATATTCTTAACTTTAAAAAAAACTCGATAAACCTTTCGGAAAAAAAAACAGCTTAATTTTTTCATATTTTGGATAAAAAAAAAAAACCACAGTTTGGCTTTTGAAAAAAGGGTCTTGAAGGGAAGGGCTATTAAGAATATGTAATAAAAAAAAAAATTTTAGGGGCTTCCCATTTTGAAAAAAGTGCCGAGGTGGACCTTTGTTCCTGAACCTTGATGGACGCCAATCCAAAGGAATCCTCTCTATTAGCGTCTAGGCCCAGTTTCACAACTTCTAGTTAACTTAACCAGCTGGTTATTTCACTAGACTTGACCAACTGCATTTGAATTAATGCGTTAAGAATTAATCAGAATTAAACGATCACTATTGGCATTTAATCAGTAGTTAAAGTTATACAGAGGTTGTGGAACTGGGCTTTAGACATATATACATAGGCAGTCTGAAAAGTTCTCGACCTGACATATATAGCATTAGAAACTGTCAAACTATAATTGTATTGGAAAGTGGCATCCCTGATATAAACCCATGTAAAATTTTATTCGATCTGTCAAGTCATTCGAGTAGTAGCACCAGTTGAAAAAGCTTGTGCAAGATGGGTGCCGCATTTGCTAACAATTGACCAAAAATGCATTCGAATGCGTATTTCTCAAGCGTGTTTGGCACGTTTAAGCAAAATAAAATAGATTTCAAGCGTCGTTTCATAACTGTTGATGAAACTTGAATCCATCACTATACACAAGAGCGAAAAGAATTCCTTCCGGAATCACACTTTAATGATGGTATTGAATTATTGGAAAAACGTTGGAATAAATGTATTGAAGTTTTAGGAGATTATATTGAAAAATAAAACATATTTCACGGCAAAAAAAATTTTCTTTCATTGTTACGCCGAGAACTTCTCAGACTGCCCTCGTAGATTTTTATACTTACTGTTAACGTTATTGGTTCGGTCGCCGTCGTGGCCATCGCTGCCGTCGTCGATGTCGCCCCAGTAATTTTTTCAGACACCGCTATCGTGGCCGTCGTGGCTGTCGCGGGCGTCGTGGTGGTTGTGGCGGGCATCGTGACCGTTGTGGCGGTCGTCGTCGTCATCGTATTAAGCTCGTTCTGAAATAATTCATGAAACATATTTGTTATAAAAAGCATTTATAATATATATATATATATAATTAATATTTAACGGTTAAATATATATTACCTCATTCGCCGACATCCTCGCATATGCACTGTCTAACACCTACTAAGCAACTGACATCTACTGACACCAACTAACTGGAAAATATGTGCAGCACGCTAGGCACATAGTTGCGGATTGTTTATGATTGCGCGTACGTGCGCGCGTTTTCTGAAACAAATAAATCGTACAGGAGCACGGTATAAACAACGACAAAAAGATATACGTTGTATCCATGTCGAATCCACATAATTTATGTCATGTGGATTCATGCACGAGTTATTTACGTTAACACAACTTTTTTCACCACAGTTAACTTGTATAAAAGTTGTCAATAAACTTTACAAGCGTTGTTTTTATCATTCGTTTGACGATTTGAAACAAAAGAAGCGCTATAGCACTGCGCTATAGCGACTCTGTCACCGAGAATAGTCAATCTGCGTCGCGAAGTTCATAATAACGTTTGTTATAGCGGTGTTTCGCTACTCGTGCTTTGTGATAAGTATTTTGACCTGAGCTGCAATCTTTTTTTCATTCGTGAGATTAGTGTTTTACAACATTTGTTTCTAAACGATCTCTCAGATCTACGTCATCTGTCTCTTTTGCAACACGTATTACGGTTTTTTGCCCAATACCATTATTAGTAAATATATTTGTATGCGCCTGTATTGGTATGTATACTTCATTGTATTGGTTCATTTATTCATTCTTTTTTTTTCCTTTTACGTGTTGCTTTTTTTTCCTTTTTCCATTTTTCTCTTTATTCTGTCATTTTTAGTTTCTTACTTTTTATATATTTTTTCTCGCATATCTAAAATTATTTTTGCACTGCATTGCAAATAAAAATATAAAGACTATGTTGACTATGTTGAGAAGATAGCTTTTATAACAGGTGCATGTATAAAGATTGTCAGAATGGAAAATCGACTGGAAAACGATTATTCAAATTACCAATGCAGAAGGATGCAAGATATAATACATGGATACTTAATACAGGTAGATCTTTCTGCAATAATTATTTTCTATATAGAGGAAATGCGGATAATAGTACGCATTTTTTACATTTTAATTAATTGTACACTGTACAATTTGTAACGATACGACATACTTACTTCAAACTAACACTGAATATGAAGTGAATATGAAGTGTTATCTGCTGTGTACTGACACTACTAAAAATTGAAATTGATATAATAGTGAATTAATAGATTGAATTAATAGTGCTTCAAATAATTAACAATGTGAAATGCTGCAAATGCGTACTCTTGGACAACCTATGAGATAAGAGTACGCACATGAAGTACAAAGATACGCATTTTTTATTCTATTAATTAAATTAATGAAATTGATTAACCCTTTGCGGTCGGCAGATTTCGAAGAGATCGATAAACATTGATATCTATAAGTTGATCTAAACATTTGAATCTAGCATCGGGAGGATAGTTTTCTTTCATTATCGCTAGCCTCGTTCGCCGTGCCGCGCGCCAGGCAATCATAAATGCCAGCCCGGTGGCACCGACTTCTATGACGACTTGCGAATGCCGCCACTGTGGCGGCATCGACCACAAAGGGTTAAATGTCATCCTGACTTACTACGGTTACAAATCCTCGCCATTCTATATTGTTGCGCTTGTATTTTGATGATCTAAAACTAAAAGGAGCCGCCGAACTTTTTAGACCTAACGACGATATCGATATCGCATGACGCGTAAGCGGTACGCGAGGATGACCGGCCGGTCAATGACATATATACTGCGGCGGCTACACAGACAGACCAAAAATGCTCGCGACAACTATTGTCGGGAAATCATTAAAATTTTTTCCTCATTTAATAATTACTTTAAAATATATATGTTTATGTGTGTTTAATGATAATATGACACAAAGATGCGCTCCAGCTGATTTCTTATATAGCGACGGACCTCAGCGGCCCGTGATTGTCGCCTCGGCCGCTAAGCGCGGAACGGCGCACAGTGGGAAAAAACTAATTTTTTTGATAAAAATCTACGGATAGTGCAATTTTGATTGCTTCTTGTACGTTAGAGAAAGAAGCGACGTGGTAACTGTGCGAACATAGCACGTTGTACTTTTATTTTTTATTTTTTGGGTGTATTGTTGCAGAACCATATTTTTCGTTATAGAGGAACTGTAGAACTATCAAAAGCGCTATTAGAACTCTACTTGTTTTTTTTCATATTGATAGTTTGACATGTTAACTTCACAGACATGCCTTCCCGCTCCGCCACGCACTCCTTGAACGCTTTATTTAAATTGGTTATAAGGCCTTCTGAATTTTTATTTTTCATTTTCTTGCGAATAAAATTTTCTTACTCATTATACTTTTACCTAATACTAATGTGCATGAATACTTATCGCTACGAGATGCAGCTAAAAATTATATTTACACGTCAGACCCTTCTTTTGTAAGATGCTACGTTCAAGTTGAATATAAGTTTTTTCATAATTAGTTCCGCAGCCGTATAATGCTATATGCAAGATTTACAGTCCTGCAAAAGTTCGGAAGAGTTTTCTTGTATAAAAGCACAAAAACTGAATGACACAACAAAATTAAGGGCAATGATTAAATGAGTATACGAATTTAGGCGCTGGCCGAAATATCGAAGTTGTAGGCATGGATGGATGTAGGATCAAAACAGATTTTGTATATTTGTAAGCATACTGAAGCATTTTGTACAGGGTTGTAGGCACGTTGTTAGCACTATACAGGGTGTTAAATTTTAAACGTAACAGGTAAAAAATCTCGAAAACTATGAAAGATATAAAAATAAGCTAAAACATGTGTTCCATGATTTCGAAGGGGAAAGAGACTGGCATTATCAGTTTTTTATTTGGAGGGCATTTTCAAGGTCAGTTGAAGGTCAACTTAATTTTTTTTAATAGAAAGCTCAGTTTTTCATTATATCTTCTTTTTCTATCAATTAATTTTAACAACTTTTGTCTGAATTATTTTTTATTTCTTTAATATTTTTTGAAATATTTAAGGAAAACTTGGTAACTTTCAACATTTAATTTACAATATCTCGGTAACAATTCGTCGAAAGAAGAAATAGTATTAGACTTTTTTACTTTATTTACTATCAAGAATATATTACTATAATAGTGCCCTAACTGTTGTTAACTTACCGACCTTTAGAAATTTCAAAATTATTAAATTAACAAAAGTTAGGGCACTATTATAGTAATATATTCTTGAGACTAAATAAAGCAAGAAAGTCTAGTACCACTTTTTCTTCCCATAAGTCAGCGAGATATCGTAAGTTAAATATTAAAAAAGTTATCAAGTTTTCCTCAAATATCTCAAAAAATATTAGGCAAATAAAAAAATGTCTTAGATAACAGTTGTTCAAATTAATTAGTAGAAAAAAAATAATGTAATAAAAAATAGGGGTTCCCATTTCAATTTTTCAAGTTAACCTTCAAATGACCTTGAAGGTGATGGTCAAGGTTAAATTTAAGGTCACCATCAAGTTCGTTACTTGATTTTCTACAACTTTTGTATTTAAAGTTTTTCATGAAAACTTGATCCTGCAAAATTATCCGGAGGTTCCGGTATTTTTAAGACATCCTGTATATAGGCACATTGTGCGATTTTTTAATAATTTAATACTATTCCACCGTTGCACAGTTAAAATATTGTGAGATGCTGAAGCACTTGTGCAGTATGAAATTATTAAAAAATCGCGCAGCATCAATTGTACGCACAACTTTCTCAAAAATTTAAATGTGTTTACAAGTATACAAGATCTTTTTTAGAATAGTCAGATATCCGATATTTTGAGAAACGTCTTAATCCGTTAAATGCTCATAAAATCATTGTTTTGCTAATTTTATTTAACTAGCTAGATAATTTTTAAATGTATATAGCAGATTTCTTTATTGAACTCTTGCATGAAACTATAAATCTTAAAAAATATTGCACATATCAACGGAATGTTCGAAGCAAACAGAGAAACAATATGAACTTGTACGTTTACGCAATAATACGTCTTGGTTTATCCGAATCCATTTTCTTTATTTTAGTGAGTAAAAATATTTAACTTATGAAAAACTCAATGAAACTATAAAAAGAAAGCCAGAGCTCTAAGTAATTTGTGAATTCCCAACAAGTGAAATGCCAACTTTCCGTACACGAGAAGCAATTTCAGGCCGCAATTATCCCGCGATTTTTAGTCACACAACCCATTTTTGTAATAAGTTATTAATACATTATAAACGCGAAATACCGAGTATTTGAAATTTCATTGCATTATATTGTAAACTGTAATGACATGTAATCGTTATTTGTATGTAGTTGGGCATATTTATTTTTTCAGGAAATACAACATTGGATAAAATGTCTACTAACACATTAAGAAAATTGGGATTATGTGAAGATCATTTCCCTAATGATTCATTTACAAACGCAAGTAAAGAACGATTAACGAAATGCTGTTCCACTGCGACATGAAAATGCTAACTCATCCGCAAACGAAAAAAATATAGAAGTGGAACAAATACTAGAACAAAATGTACAACAAAATGAAAATTTGATATTAGAAGATAATTTAACATTACCATCTTTTTTACTGGGAGTATTTGAGAACAAAGGTCTATGAGACCAGGTCCGAAAATTTAGAAGAGCTGCGGGAAAAAATAATGAACCTTTCAAATTCAATCACACCCGATTTTTTAACTAACGTAATTGAAACGTTTTACGTTCGTTTAAGACACTGCCAAGTTGTCGAAGGATATCAATTTGAACATTTGATTAAATAATTAGTGTTTTTATTCCTTCACATACGCCAGTGTTCTTATCTCGGTCTTGCCTTAGTTGGCCGGACACGCTAGCGGTCTTGCCTTAGTGGCCGACACGCACGCACGCACGCACGCACGCACGCACGCACGCACGCACGCACGCACGCACGCACGCACGCACGCACGCACGCACGCACGCACGCACCACGCCACCACGCACACGCACACGCACACGCACACGCACACGCACACGCACACGCACACGCACACGCACACGCACACGCACACGCACACGCACACCACACGCACACGCACACGCACACGCACACGCCACGCTCACGCTCACGCACACATACACGTACGCACGCACGCACGCACGCACGCACGCACGCACACACGCACGCACGCACGCACGCACGCACGCACGCATGCACGCACGCACGCACGCACACATAGGAACGTGCGTGCCCGCGTGAAGCCTGACCTTTCTTCTGTTGTCGCTGTAGGCCCTCGCAAAATCTCAATGTTCAAATGATCATAACTCTGCGAAAAAAAATCGTAGAGACCTCGGCGACCTCGCGTTGTTTTCGTTTCGGAAAGCCCTTTCGAACGAGCCCTCACTCAACCCAACATACCATTTGAGATTTTTTGGCTCCCCCCTCCCCCTGGCCCCCGGGGTGTGTGGAGGCGGGTGTTTTTGTGGTTAAATAATAGACTTTGTGATCCCATTGAATCCTTATAAATTTCAATCCTATATTTCAAATCGTTCAAAAATTATTTAGGTGGCCCCGAACTTTTGGTAGGTACTGTATATATTGCAAAGGAGAAGTACAGTCTGTAAAGTAAGAGCGTGTACGGGTTAATGTGTAGAAAAATTTATTTTTAATGATTTTTAAGTACATGGATTTGTTGTACTCCATGAGAAGAAAAATGCTATACCATTAATAATGAGTCCAGTCACCATCAGCATTGATAATTGCCTGGCATCTCCGAGGCATACTTTCCTTACTAAGTTGACTGCGTATTCGTTCGGTAAAGACCTCCAAATGAGACGAATTTGTCGTGTCAGCTGCTTCAAAATGCACACTCTTTTTCCTCGAAGCTTGTGCTTGAGATATGCCCACACATTTCCAATGGGATTTGCATCTGGCGACTGCGATGGCCAATCAAGTGTGACGATTCCAGACTGCTCTTTTCACTCGGTGCAAAGCTTGCTCCGGTGTTTTGGGTCGTTGTCTTCCTGTAAGATCTAGTCCTAGTTTTTTTATGAAGCATCGTTCAGCAGTCGGCAACAAACACTTCTCATAAATTTTAAGCATTAAGATCGGGTTCCGCTTAAACAAATTCACAATTTTTTTTTCCATATTTGGCGTCACTTTGCCTATCGAGCCACGTTCTGGCAAGTCATCGACATTTTTTATCTTCTTATATTGCTGAACCTACTTAGCGACGAACGATTTTGACTTTCCCATGTATTTAGTAGCCACTGCATATGACATTTTTGGTCCTTTGGGATGGGAGCAAAGGAACACAGCCTCGTAGCGCGATGCGTATGTGGCACTCATGGTGATTAACGTGTTTCTCAGGTTAGAGTTCGATGCCAACTGAATCTTTTGTGACAAAGCATTCACGACAAAGATTTCATCTATCGGCTCACAAAAAAACTAGGACGATATTTGAAGCCAACTGCCATTTATGCCGTACATGCTCTTACTTTACAGACTGTAATTGCATCATACTCCGATTTTGTAAGAACCTGGAGCATCGATAATGCCACAAAAGGCGGCTCCAATTTATTATCTCACATTACACCGGCACACATTCGTCCGAATTGTTTTGAAGCGATGAATGTGAAAAGGGTATTTCAATTATTTAGCTATAGATTCGCAGCCGCAATTAAATTAGCCGGTGAGGAGAAAGAATTATGTTCGGATACTTGGAAAGCAACAGCTGATTTTGCTGAGTATATGAACAGCATAATTGATGCAACTCATACAGCCTTAATGTAACATTTGGTGGAAAACGCCCGTTATCTAAAAAAAATCCTGACATTGAAAATTTATTGTCGAACTTTATACAGTGGCCCATAGAATGGTCAAAATTTCCGGACAAAATAAATCAAGTTCCTTGCTTTAAAGGTTTCTCTATTACGATACAAGCAATTCTTTCTGTGTATAAAGAACTTGTTAATAACAATGAAAAATTCGAACTTGCAACAGGTTTATGCAATCAAGATTCTGTGGAACATTTATTTTCAAAACTTCGCCAACGCGGAGGATTTACGCCAATGCGGAGGATTGTAATCCTAATCCAACTGCAAAAATGGTTCGACTGTCAATCAGACATACGAGTATAATTTCCACTGGTTACATCCAGACAAGCGAGAAAGGTAATGTACAATGTCCTGAAAGTGAGGCCCTCATTAATAAACCGAATCAACTTATTAAAGTAGTTGAAAATTATATGAGTGAGAACAACATAACTGCTACCGATGAAGAGGATCTTAATTATGTCGATTCAGTAGCAAAATTATTTGACAAGAATGCGGACATTGTCAAAGAGTGTGACGAAATGGATTTGGACATGGTAAATGAACTTAGTAATTATGATGTTAATGCAATAACATATTTTGCAGGATATATAGGACGATGATGTTATGAAAGAAATAATTGTAAAAGTTGCCATGAAATGATGTTAAAAACGCCAATGGAAGATGCAACGCCAAATGAAAAATATATCGAATATCGTGAATATCCCAATGCAGATGAAGAAGCTCCTACAGTTATCAAATTACTTCGATCAACAAGCAGTTTTACAGATGTCATCAAAACGCAGTTGATGAGCTTCAATCGCATATGGGAACGTTATTGGACATCGACACAAGTTTTAGAGAAAATAATGAATGAAGGTATGAATGCAACAAATAAAATACATGTTGGATGGTTTGATAGTTATAACCACCGCATACAAGCATTGAAATTTCTATTGACTGTTAAAATATATTCCCGTACACGATACAACAATCGTATTTGAAAAGCAGTCAGTACATTTAATAGAAAAGTGAAAAATTTGTCAAATAAATAAAGTTCTCAAAAGAAATAAATAAATAAAGTACGGGAAAATATTAAAGTACAGTAACGGGGGAAAAATAAGTAACATAGAATGTATTTACAGTGCAATTTGTAATTTGCACAAAACAAAAGTATTTCTTTAATTTCTTTTCTGTATTATTTGTATCTTAAAAATTGATTATTGTGCTAATAAATATAGAAATGAATTTTATTTAGCTGCAAATATTTTTCAGTAATAAGAAAAGAAAATATGCATTTCCCAATGTCATGAAAGATTGCAATCATAGTTGAAATAATTGCATAAATGTTATAGACTAGCAAATCTATCACGGTAATAGTTGTAATAAATAAAAGTTGTAGTACGAGCATGCCATGAAATTGGGAAATCATTAAATATCTTACTATCAATGATATTTTAAGATACAAATAATATTATCATTTTTTGAAAATATATTCATGGTTATCATGTATGTTGATACATTGTATTCAACAGCGAAAGGAAAATATTTAAAGAAATACCGTGCAATACAATATGTAACATATCATACAGTGAAATATAAAGTAAGTTTTATTTAATGACAACTAGAAAAGACGTCCATAAAAAGTAAAACACAGAGAAAAGACGTCAACATAACATTAATATAAGTAAACTTTCAATAATCACAAGTAGAAAAGATATCAAAAACAAATAAAATAAAACAAAAGCAATGCAAAATAAAACAAAAACAAATAAAAGTTATAGAGAAAAAAGACGTCAATAGAATATAAATATATGATCAGTACAACATGAACAC
The DNA here is from genome assembly GCF_003227715.2 of Harpegnathos saltator. Taxonomy (NCBI): domain Eukaryota; kingdom Metazoa; phylum Arthropoda; class Insecta; order Hymenoptera; family Formicidae; genus Harpegnathos; species Harpegnathos saltator. Next base: position 229,910 of record NW_020230195.1, on the reverse strand, counting down.
ATTTAAAAGAAATCTACATGTAGATTCGCCGTGATGAGATTTGCTAGTCTTCCATTTATGCAATTTTTTCATCTGTGATTGCAATCTTTATGTTATGCTTAATAATGTGCACAGCAAAGAAATTATTCTTTTTAACGTTTTTGTTTTAATATACATTCTATTTTACTATTTGACCTACTGTAAATGATTAATTTTACGTTTAATATTCACAGAAGAAAGACGCACTATGCTATGAAATTAAAAACTGAAATTTAAAGTGACATTGCACAAAAAAATATAGAATGTTACTTCTATTACATGAGTATTGTATAACATATTATGTTACAAATAAAAATTAATATTTTATTAGATAGAATATTTTTTTAAATAAAGCAGCTTAAAATGTTATTTGAAATGAAGCTATTGCTTGGTTTCACTAATAAAATAAATATATACTTCTTCAATTAATTTTTTTTTATTTTTCTTTAATATACATAAATGTATAACAGTATATATTTTTTTCGTGAAGCTGGGTATTAGTGTTATTCATTTACAACCTAGTCTGCCCACACCTACCTCTTTCCCATAATATATCATATTTATTATTATTATTATTGTTGCTGTTGTTAAATTTATTTTGTATTCATACATGAAATACAATTTTATTTCGCTATTTTTTTTGGTTTTTTTGCTTTTCTTTTATAAAGCTTTCGAAAACAACGCGTCATTCTTTTCGAAAGGAACAAAAACTCGCGCAATATCTTTGTGCTCTATTGTTTTGAATCTTAAGACATCGCGCGTAAAAAAATATTTTGTAACGATGCAATCGAGTTAGATCGTTACAGGTATTGCGTCGAGAAGAACCGCGAGTGATCTCTCGGAGCCGCCCATCTCACTGAAGCGACCTAAGAAAAAATTTCCCGACAAATTTTTTGCATGGTATACAGGGTGTTTGATAGTTGATCATGCAGACGAAAGTTGGAGATAGATTGGGTGTAGCCGAGAAGAAAAGTCATGTTCGGCATGTAGCCGAAAAGTCGCGCGCGATCGCCTCTTGTCGCTTACGTTGCCCCTCGCCGCGCGCGCTTGTCTACCGCCACTCACTGACTCCGCCTGTATCAAATGTTTACGTGCTTACTGCGGCCGCCCTCTGCTCTCTACGCGCTCGTTGGTTCACATGTTTTAATTAATAACTCGGTAACTATTGCTAATTTAACATTATGGTACATGACTTTTCTTCTCGGCTACACCCAATCTATCTCCAACTTTCGTCTGCATGATCAGCTATCAAACACCCTATATATTGCAGTAAATTTTTTATTAGAAAAACTGATCGTAAAGTTAATGCGTAATAAAGCATTACGCTCTAGCGTGATGCTTCTCTTATTGATGAAATACCACTCGTGTTTATTTACATAGCGAACTCTAATAAAAATCTTTATTAACATAGCAATAAAAACGTATATTTAATAGTTGTTTAGTAATAGAGTACATAAAATAAACATTACATATGTAAGAATAAGGTACAGGATGTATAAACAACATGGGAGCGAGTCCCTACAGATATGACTTTTCTTCTTTTGTTTATTTACTTTATGCATGGAGCCGAATGAATAGAGAAGCAGCTCGAGGTAGTAAGCACAAAAAAAACAATAGATATCGTAACGATAATATAATTCAGACGCCTGTCGGCGGAAATCGGGCGAGATATGGAGACGCACCGAGTGCTAGAACACTTTCGAGTCAGGCTTTCGCGCAATTACCTCATGCGATAATTGATAAAAAACGACGGTTCGAATAGGTATGCGCACACTCGAACCGCTGGCGGGTAGATGTGTGTGAAGTTAGCCCCGCACTTTTCGAAATATATATTTTTCTTAGTTGTGCTGTATTGTGCTACGTTTGTGCTGATTTGTGTCGCAAACCGCACCTCGATAACTCGAACCGTTTTCAAAAAAATAAAAAAAAAAACAAAAAATCCGCCAGCCCCGCACTTTTAGAATTTTGAGTTTTTCTTTATTGTGCTGTATTGTGCTATGTTTGTGCCGCAAACCACAAATCGATAATTCAAATAGTTTTCATGAAAATAAATAAAAACAAAAATTTACCAGCCCCGCACTTTTGCCGAAATGAACCCAATTTTTTTTGGTAGATTGGAGTTAATTTGTGCCGCGTTGTGCCGTTAATAAAAACAAGATATTTCTTTCCGTTTAGCAGAAAAAAAATGATGAAGCTTAAATCTAAAGCAATAAATTATTCAGAAATTATTCAGAAAATAATTTTTTATTAATTTACGTAATCAGCATAGAAGCGTACCAGTACTTGATGTATTGATGTATTTAATTATGAATAATTTGATGTATTTATGTATTAGATTTATTTCATGTATTTGATGTATTTAATTATGAATGATTTTTTCATGGATATTTATTAGACATAGGTATTATGAATGTAGTTTTCGTAAAAATAAAGTGCAATATAAAGCAAAATTGAAAATTGTAAGTGGCAATTATATTGTTAGTGGAAAACATGAGCATAAAAAACCAATATTTCAATTATGTGAGATTAATATCGAAGCATCATATGCATTCGAATTACCCAGATTAATAAAGAAAAGAATTATTTTGAAAGTATGAGTATAAAACAATAAAATAAAAAACAATAAATAAATGTTATTAATGAAGATGAGTACCTACTATTTATCATTTTTATATTTGTAATATAATATTGTAATTTTTATATTTGTAATTTGTTTATTTATATTTAGATATGACCATTTATTAGATTTGATAAAAATTGATTTGACAAAAATTGGTAATATAGAAAAATCAAATGAAAGACATAAAAAAAATGTATTCGAAATATTCCAAAAAATTTATATGATTTAACATATGGTTTAAATAAAGAAAGTTGGAAAGAATTATTAAAAATAGAAACAACTGATTCTTTTATTGTTGATTTTGTAATGAAAGGAAAAGATACCAAAGTGATTATTTTCATTGATAAGATTTTAATGCAGTCAGTTATGTCAATAATTAATGACAAATTAACCATTTTTGTGGATGGAACATTTACAACAGTTCCAATTCAAGAAAATAATTGTCAATTGTGGACAATTATAATTAGATATGATAATAAGGTAAGCAAACAATTAATTAGTTTCTTCATTTAATAATTAGTTGATTTACCTGCAAAATCATTCTATGTAAATAAATGAGTAAATTAAATTGTTCTTAAATTTCAGACATTTCCAATTGTTTATACTATAATAGAAGGACGCACTTTTGATGATTATTTAAATGTTTTACAAAAAGTCATTCACGTAATTAAATTAGCCAGAAATTATAATATCAGATTTTGAAAAAGCCGAGCGAAAGGCATTACAAACGATTTTTCTTAGAGCTAAAGTCATTGGCTGCTTTTTTCATTATAGTCAGGTAATAAAAGATAACTATATATAAAATAATAAACATGAAATACATGTCAATTTTCCTTATACTGCTTTCTTATTACAGGCCTTAGTACATAATGCTGAGAAGCACAATATTCTAAAAGGTGACAAAAAGGAATCAGGTTGGGGCTCAGTAAAACTATTGATATCTTTGGCTTTTTTGCCGGAAGATTTAATAGGAGCCTTTGAAATTATTTATAAAATAATATTTAATGATTGCAAATATCTTCGATCATTTTTTCATTATTATAGAGAAACATGACTAAATGGCTTCAAACCTCATTCATTTTGTGTTTTTCAACAGTTACACAGAACAAACAATATTTCTGAAAGGCACAACTGAGAATTGCGAGAAAGCCTAAAGAAACATTCAAAAATAGTTGAATTTTTAGGTATATTGTAAATGCTCTATTGTAAACACTCTTTTTTTCATTATTTTTATTGTTCTTATAATTTAATATTATTTATAGCTAATCTAATTGAACATCAAAAAGACATTCGAAGTAAAATGAAGCATTCAAAATTCTGGGCGAGATCGGAGCGTTATTCATTAAAACAGAGGGAAAATGAAATTCCAACAATTTGGAATAAAATCCAAGATATCTAAAATTTAAATATTTTAATAATATTACATTCATTATCTGAATTAGTTGGAAAAACAAAGATTAATTAATAAATATTTTAATGTACTTCTTATTCTTCTTTTAATTTTTCTTATTATTCCTCTGGCTATTGACATTTCGCAAGCACTCCTCGTTAGCTGGGAAGCTGGAACAAAAAAATTAATCAAAGAAAAGAATCGGTCCAGCAACATCTACAATTACAGATGGCACATACATACATAACCTTTTCTTTCATGAGAATATTTGCTACTTATCTGATATATATTTGTCTATTTTCCATTTACTTCTTTCATTATTAATGCTCCTTTCATTTTGTATAGACTTCATTCCGTTGTTGACAATGACAGCAATGTGAAGAACGATGCCACAACTATAAGTAATATTTATCAAGACACGTTAAAACACTGAAGAACTCAAATTGTTTAATTGCATATAATAATTTATCCACTTATACGTATAATATCATTGTTTTTCATTTCATTTATATTAATGAATTTTATGTTTTCACTTATTTGTAATACTTTTACTTAGTTTTATTTTAAATAAATGTCGCAATATATATATATATATTTTATATTTACATTTATAAAATATTACGATCGTAAATATTTATTATAAACATGCGCGCACATCTGTCAAAAAGATTTAGCAAACTGACAGACTACTACTTGAACAGTGTTACTAATCGACGGAAATTGAAATTAGGTTACCTACAGGTTTTTGTTGGTCTTCTTCTTCCAACTATGGACCCGAGATTTCAATCTCTTTGTCCTTCTTCTTCTTCTTCCAACTATGGGCCCGAGATTTCAATCTCTTTGTCCACTTCTAGTTAATATAATAGTTAGATGGCGCAGCCAACCTTACGTATAAAACTCTCCAGAAGGAGGAAAACCTGGGAATTGTTGGAGAAAACCAAATCGGCAATTTTTTCAGCAGGGCCGACACCCGCTTTATGCAGTTCTTTAATAAGCCAATAGGATTCCTTCGAATTTCGGCAACATTCAAAAAATACATGATCTATAATTTGAATACAATTGTCAAACGGGCACAATGGAGAATCCGCTATGCCTTTATCGAATAAATGAGCATTGACAGCCACATGATATGTTTGGAGTCTTCCGATAAGAGTCAATACACTTCTTGATAAATAATTATAGTCTCTAAACCATGGCTTTTCGAGTTTAATTCTGACTCTGTTAAAATAACGGTGGCCCTTCACCAATGTAGACATCTTCAAAAATTTGAATGATTCCTCCCTAATTTCTAAACTTATCAACTTAAACAAGCTGAAATAAGGATAGATCTGTTGATGAGGTTTACAAGAAAATATTCTTAAAGCCGCTTCCTTAGCCAATGCATCAGCTCTTTCATTGCCCAAGATACCACAATGACTTGGGATCCAGAGCAATTTCACAATCGTACCTCTACGATGGAGCTGATACAAAATATCCTTTATTAAAATAATCCATGGATGCGTATATTTCGCATCTGAGACTTTTAAAATTGATGAGACCGCGCTTCTAGAATCCGTGGCAATTATAGCTTTATTTAAATTATGCTCATCAATGATTCTGAGAGCATGTAACAAGGCCGTGAGTTCAGCCTTAAAGATAGAAATTAAACTGGAAAGACTGAATGTCTTTTCAATCAGAGGGTCAAAAGAGAACACGGCACAACCTGTTTCACCGGAGCCAAGTTTGCTACCGTCTGTATATAAAATTGTGTGTTCATGACATCCATAATTCTTCAAATAAGATTGAAAGAGGTGTTCCGCAGGTGTTATGGGAATAGTGGAAACAATGCTGGTAGTAGAGGAAATATTATCTTCATTGCGTTTTATCTGAAAATCGAAACCCGAACAAGAGTCCCCCTCTGGCTGAAAACTCCCAACTTCCAGGGAAAAATCCAAAGAACTGGGTAGAAAAGTACGATACATATTAGCCCCGAATTGCTCCCATGAGCAAGCTCATGAGGATGGAAAAAAAAGAATCCTCCATACCATGAAGTCTCCTCTTGCCAATGTCTGAAAAGAGCCACATAACTAGTCTAGACAAGAAATGCGATTTCACAGAGAAAGCTTTTAGAATGTATCTAGAGGTCAGTAAAGATCTACGGAACTGAAGAGGAAGTTCACCAGCAAGATCTAGCACAACGTTAGTAGGTGTTGTAGACATTAAGCCCATAGCAATTCTGAGCGCAGAAAATTGTACTCTGTCCAAAATAAGGGCATCCCGAGGAGCAATATCCAAGAAGGAACACAACCCATAATCTAAAGATGACCTGATCCAGCCTTTATAAACAGCAATCAAGTTATGAGGGTGAGAATCCCAAGAAACACAGCAATAGCCTTCATAACATTCAATTTAAGCATGCACATATGCTTAATATCTTTGACATGAGCTGTCCAAGACAAGTCTCTGGAGAGCGTAAGGCCCAAAAATTTTACGCTTTTAAATAAGGGAACCACAATGCTCCCAAGGCTCACCTTCAGTCTTCTCTTCTCTACATAATTCCATACCTTTCTATGTCCACGGGGAGAAAAAATGCATAATTTCGATTTCTCCGGGGCCACCTGCAAACCCAAAAATCTTAAGGCTTTCTCAAAAAAGGATATGGCTAAATTCAAATGATTAAAAATAACTTTAATACTTTGGCTCGAAGAATAAAAACATATATCATCAGCATACAAGAGGACCTTAACGTCCTCAGGAAGTTCCTTAAATAGGAAAGAAGTATATATATTGTACAAAATAGGGCTAAGCACGGAACCTTGAGGAAGTCCCATCGTCGCTGTTCTGGATTCGATTTTTACCCCGTTAACATATCCATCTATGTACCTAACAGGGACCATAAATTCTATAAATTTGACAAATTTCTCCGGAAGTTGAGCTTGTCTTAAAATATGAATTAATATATTCGGTTGTACATTGTCAAATGCTTTAATATCTAACTTGACTGAGCCTGTATGTGCAGATCTGGCAAAACCGAGTCTGATGTCCGAAGTTAAATAAGTCAAGCTGTTGTCCGACGTAGTCCGACGTGGGTCTACCCCAACGGAAACCAAATTGAGTGGATGGGAGAAGTAGACTATTTTCCACCCAGTATTCCAATCTCGAATGGATCAACCTCTTAAAAATCTTGAGAAGAGAATTTGCAAGCGTTGTCGGTCTCAAGGATCGTGAACCTGGCTTTGGAATAAAGATCATAAAAAATTGACGCCAACAATCTGGGTAAATTCTCAAGTGAAAAATACGATTGAATAATTTCAAGAAAAAAGAAATAATCGGCTTCGGAAGCAGTTTAATAACACGGTTAGAAATAAGGTTAGGGCCATGAGCCGATTTAATCCTCAGAGATAAAACAATAAAGCAAAGTTCCTCCTCAGTAAACGGTCTTACCAAAGAGTCAAAATCCAGGTCAGGAAACAAGCCATCCGAAAAGGAAGAATCAACGGGAGAGGTGCCTTCCCAATCATATGTAAGACGAAGTCTTCCCTCACTCACATAATCCCCGTCCAGTAAAGGTGTCAGAGGCCTTGACTCTGAAATATCTCCAGTCAGATCCAGCTCAGGGCAAACAAAATGCCGATGCAGAGCCAAAGAACAATTCTGGAGAGGGACGACCTTATCAAAGGCCAGCACAGCAGCATCTACAGCTTCCGAGCTGTTTAAGGATCTGGATACTTCCATTTGCCTATTTTTAAAGGATCTGAGAGTGCTCCAAACAGAGGCCACAGTTTGAGAGTCCAGGCTCCCACAAAAATCTCTAAAAGATAAAGATTTAATTGCACGTAACTCCTTCTTAACCCTTTTGGAGGTATCTTCAAAAGCGTTAAAATTATCTAAAGAAGGGTTATTACAAAATCTTCTAAACGCACGTCTCTTGTCATTAACAAGCTCTTCGCATTTCTCATTCCATCAAACTGCGGGTTGACCACATCGAACCTTATTACAAGTCTTTTTATATGCACCATTTGAAATCAAAGAATCTTTGATCGATTCTAAAGCATTATTGTAAACCTCATTGATCGCACCGACATGAGCCGGAAAATCCTTGAAGCGATCCACAAGGCAAGATCAGAAGCCAGTCTCATCAAGATCAGCCAAAGATAAAGAAGGTCTACATGGGAGAAAACTAGTATTAAAACAGTTTACCTTTATCTCAATAATAAAATGATCACTGCCATATCTGTCATCGGAAGTGTTGACAACCACATTAGTGGCAAAACTCGAGGAGACCAAAGTCAAATCGATAACACTATGGGTCGATAAGTCCGATGAAGCCCAAGTGAATTTCCCGTCATTAAGACAAAGCAGATTAGAAGATTCAATAGCTAATTCAAGAGAAGTTCCTTCTCTATCAACCTTACTATTAACACCATCCCACAGACAACTGTGAGCATTGAAATCGCCCATCAAAATAAAATCTCCAAGAGAATTGCAGAAGTCAAACAGTTTGACCCAGAAAATAACGTCCTTACACACAGACGCAGTCGAATCTAGTCTGACGCCTGGGGGATTATATAATCCAATTAAAAACAAATTCTTACCTTTAAGGCTGCCTTTAATGCAAACAAAAAGGATCTCAAACCCATGGTCCTCACACATTTTTTCCACGTCGGGGAAGGATGTATGTTTAAAGTTAATGTTGTTCTGAATCAAGAATCCAAGACCATCGCCATGATTAGAGCGGTCCTTTCTTATGAATTTATAATTATTGAATCTGCATGGAACATCGTCAGAGATCTTTATTTCAACTAAGCACATAATGACCATCTTTAAATTGTCAAGGACATAACAAATGTCCGCGTATCTTGATCTGACAGAATTCACATTCCATTGTGCTATGTGGAGATTACTGAAAGAAGATAAGTTACAGTTATATATAGGATGTTTATATTTATTCATTGCTTAAGAGAGAAGAGGTGGTGGAAGAGGTATCTACCTTTTCCTGATTACCAAGAAATACAATGAAATCTGTTAGATTGGAATGTGAAATACACTTAGTATAAAAACTGACAAAAACACTATCAGAGAAAGTAAGCGGCTCAGTTGATTCCTGAGAATGCCTCTTTTTAACGAAAAAACCCCTAACCAACAAGTAGAAAGGGTTGTCCGTATCATTTGCATAATCGGCAAGTAAACTTGTGGCTTTTTCAAATGATATATTCTTTAACCGGCCGGCCAGTTCCGCCATCGTACGCGGCGCAGCCATAGCTTCAGGAACAACCGAAGGCACCGAGGGGGGAGGATCCATCAACCCAACCCCCGCACCGAAAGTAACCAAAGGAACGAGCAGAACCCCCAGCCCCAGGACCCTCCGGGCCCAATTCGGCCAGCGAAACCTTTTTAATATTTCTATAATTATCGATAAGAATGTCACTTATGATCTTAGGACCCTCTTGCCTTTCCAATGAAAGCTTTCCTGAGGACTCCTTAACCACGGTAGAACCAGTGATGTTAAGAGCAGGATCCACGGTCCCGTGCGTGTCCGCTCTTTTTGGAGAAGACAAACGAAGAAATTCGTTTTCTCCAGACAAAAGATCCTTATGAATTTTTATAGCAGAGACTCTATTTTTTGCCTTGGAAATAGGGCCACTAGTGATGAGGTTGCGAGCCTTCTTTGTGGCCAACAGAGAATCCTCTCTAGGATGAGACTTGTTTTCCGGAACCCTGTAAATAAGGGAATTATTAGCAACTTCCAACTCAGTATTATGAGAAGAAATCTTTGCTTTAACCTTATCTTTATCCTTAAATTTCGTATTCTTTTGGACCACATTGGCATATGATCTTCTAATAATAAAGTCATCAAGAGTTGGGAGAGGTAAAGAACCCCCCCCCCAATATATTCATTACCTAAAGGGATAGGTCCCTTATCTCTCAGGAACATGTCCGCCTCCCCAGGGGAGAGACAAAAGGTGGCCATGATTTTTTTTAATTTTTGTTCCAAGAATACGGGACATTTGACATCTGATGCTTTATGCATCAAGTCTTTATCCTCCCGTTTCAATCGGAGACAATTGATGCATTTAATTTTCTTAGAAGAACATTCATCGTCTGAATGTCCAGAGCCCGTGCATCTCGCGCAAGTTATCGGGGACCGACGTCCTCTGCAAACCCTGATGGAATGCCCAAATCGTTGACAATGAAGGCACCTAATGACCCTCTGAATAAAAGGAATCATATAAATTCTTTTACCAATTAAAAGAGAATAATTCGGTAATGTTATATTAGGGAAGACTGCCACAATGGTATTTGTGTCGACATATTTGACACCTCCCTGAGCCGGGGGGTCAGCAACCTTCTTTCTCAAAGCATAAACATTCAGAGGTTGTGCCCAATTATCTCTCCATCCTGGAGGAGGACTCAGGAGCTCCATTATATTATTATAACCAAAATCCATATCATCGATGCCTTTTAAGATGACCTTTTTTGTTACCTTATAATCTGGCACAAAAGCTACCCAAGTTTCCCCTTTAAAAAGAGGTTCTTTTTTTCTTTCAAAAGAGTTAACTAATTCATTTGCCAAATCAAATGTAGGCAAAGCGATATAAAATCTATTTTTCCCCGATTTTCTGAAATTATTTGCTACATTAAGGATATGTCTTAAATTATAAACATTAATTAGAACTCTACCTAATTTCAAGACTCCAATCTCCTCAGAATCACAAGAGTCTTTTGAGTCAATGACAAGTTTTTCTATAAGAACAACAAACGGACCTTGACTAGACCTATCATAACGGTTTTTAACATGCCAGCAACGACCGGAAAATCACGTATAATGTCAATACCTGCACTGACACCACCAACCTCCGACCCCATGACGGAGTCATTACATCCCTTGTCGACAGAAGGCACAGAAGTAGAAGCAGCAGCAGCAGCAGGACCTTCATTGACCTTACGGATATTAGCTGAATTGTCCTTATCAGGAGTAAGCCGTCGGCCTTCAATGCTCTCAGAGGGCATCAGAGACTCTGAGAAACTCTTAGATTTCAAAAATCGTTTGTATAGCTTGTTTGTTATTGAAAAGGTCGACGAATCCAAGCACTGATCACGCATGTCCTCGCCACGCATCACGTGGTCCAGCTCTTTCTTTATATCGCCTGGACAAAGAGCCCTTTGTTTTTCAGGCACATCAGCAGACTTGATTCTCATACTATTCCTATTGCACAACGCATTTGCGTCAGACAAACTCCCCCCTCTGAACTAACATCAGGAGTAACGTCCATCGAATCGATCTCCATCTCGACAGATAAATCACTTGTATACGAGTGATCACGTGTACACCACGTGTCACCAAAACAATCAACCTAATAAACGAACAAAAGCCTTCAATACGAAAGCCCAGAAAAAGAAAAACTTAAATCAAATTAGAACTCGCGATAAACAAAAACAAAAAACCAATCGAAAAACCAAATTAGAAAGCCAATAGCACCAAAAGAAAATATGCGATAACACGACCGTCCAAAAACAGGTATAACCCGTACCGTAGTCGCATCGAGACTCCGGTTTTCGTTGGTGGTAACCAGTGAAATATACAGGGCGAAACAACCTTCCATTATTAATCAAAACAAACTTCCATTATTAAAAGTATAAAATCCTGGTAAAATTCTAAAACAACTTTTTCTCTTGCAAAATTTTGGCAAAAGCTTAGATTTTAAATTATTAACAAAAATAGTAGACCTATTGCGGGTCGGGTATCGGAGGTAGACAGATGCGGCGCAACTCACCGTCAGACGTGGGCGCTAACGCGCAGTACCCGCAGCAATCAGCTGATCACACTACACATGTTATACACTAGCTACGTTCCAATATTCATTGCCAGCATAAAAATCTGTATTTTGTATCTGTAACGTGGTGCGACGGATGTCTTGCTCGGTTGGGGTACAGCTCGGCGTATCTTCGAGCAGCAGCGGCGACCTGGCCGTGACAGGCTCCGAGTGTCAATAGCATGTCATAATATTCTTCGTTCGTGTATGCTGCCATATCGTCTTGACGTTAACGCTTCCAATAATCACAGGATTATTGATTAACGCATCGATTGTTTCAACGCATTTATACGATCGTCGCGGGATGTCCATTGGTCCATCCCCCACCACGCACGACTGCCGCTTCGCATTGGTCGTGCAATAAATACGAGTGATGAGTGAGAAAGAGACAGAAAGACTCGGAGAGATCGAGAACGTGCTTGCATATGTGTGCGCGTACAATCCTGGCTGTTTTCCAAAATTTTTGCCAGTTATAACAATCACCTAACGTCGCAGAAAATACAGATTTTTATGCTGGCAATGAATATTGGAACGCAGCTAGTGTATAACATGTGTAGTGTGATCAGCTGATTGCTGCGGGTACTGCGCGTTAGCGCCCACGTCTGACGGTGAGTTGCGCCGCATCTGTCTACCTCCGATACCCGACCCGCAATAGGTCTACTATTTTTGTTAATAATTTAAAATCTAAGCTTTTGCCAAAATTTTGCAAGAGAAAAAGTTGTTTTAGAATTTTACCAGGATTTTATACTTTTAATAATGGAAGTTTGTTTTGATTAATAATGGAAGGTTGTTTCGCCCTGTATATTTCACTGGTTACCACCAACGAAAACCGGAGTCTCGATGCGACTACGGTACGGGTTATACCTGTTTTTGGACGGTCGTGTTATCGCATATTTTCTTTTGGTGCTATTGGCTTTCTAATTTGGTTTTTCGATTGGTTTTTTGTTTTTGTTTATCGCGAGTTCTAATTTGATTTAAGTTTTTCTTTTTCTGGGCTTTCGTATTGAAGGCTTTTGTTCGTTTATTAGGTTGATTGTTTTGGTGACACGTGGTGTACACGTGATCACTCGTATACAAGTGATTTATCTGTCGAGATGGAGATCGATTCGATGGACGTTACTCCTGATGTTAGTTCAGAGGGGGGAGTTTGTCTGACGCAAATGCGTTGTGCAATAGGAATAGTATGAGAATCAAGTCTGCTGATGTGCCTGAAAAACAAAGGGCTCTTTGTCCAGGCGATATAAAGAAAGAGCTGGACCACGTGATGCGTGGCGAGGACATGCGTGATCAGTGCTTGGATTCGTCGACCTTTTCAATAACAAACAAGCTATACAAACGATTTTTGAAATCTAAGAGTTTCTCAGAGTCTCTGATGCCCTCTGAGAGCATTGAAGGCCGACGGCTTACTCCTGATAAGGACAATTCAGCTAATATCCGTAAGGTCAATGAAGGTCCTGCTGCTGCTGCTGCTTCTACTTCTGTGCCTTCTGTCGACAAGGGATGTAATGACTCCGTCATGGGGTCGGAGGTTGGTGGTGTCAGTGCAGGTATTGACATTATACGTGATTTTCCGGTCGTTGCTGGCATGTTAAAAACCGTTATGATAGGTCTAGTCAAGGTCCGTTTGTTGTTCTTATAGAAAAACTTGTCATTGACTCAAAAGACTCTTGTGATTCTGAGGAGATTGGAGTCTTGAAATTAGGTAGAGTTCTAATTAATGTTTATAATTTAAGACATATCCTTAATGTAGCAAATAATTTCAGAAAATCGGGGAAAAATAGATTTTATATCGCTTTGCCTACATTTGATTTGGCAAATGAATTAGTTAACTCTTTTGAAAGAAAAAAAGAACCTCTTTTTAAAGGGGAAACTTGGGTAGCTTTTGTGCCAGATTATAAGGTAACAAAAAAGGTCATCTTAAAAGGCATCGATGATATGGATTTTGGTTATAATAATATAATGGAGCTCCTGAGTCCTCCTCCAGGATGGAGAGATAATTGGGCACAACCTCTGAATGTTTATGCTTTGAGAAAGAAGGTTGCTGACCCCCCGGCTCAGGGAGGTGTCAAATATGTCGACACAAATACCATTGTGGCAGTCTTCCCTAATATAACATTACCGAATTATTCTCTTTTAATTGGTAAAAGAATTTATATGATTCCTTTTATTCAGAGGGTCATTAGGTGCCTTCATTGTCAACGATTTGGGCATTCCATCAGGGTTTGCAGAGGACGTCGGTCCCCGATAACTTGCGCGAGATGCACGGGCTCTGGACATTCAGACGATGAATGTTCTTCTAAGAAAATTAAATGCATCAATTGTCTCCGATTGAAACGGGAGGATAAAGACTTGATGCATAAAGCATCAGATGTCAAATGTCCCGTATTCTTGGAACAAAAATTAAAAAAAATCATGGCCACCTTTTGTCTCTCCCCTGGGGAGGCGGACATGTTCCTGAGAGATAAGGGACCTATCCCTTTAGGTAATGAATATATTGGGGGGGGGGTTCTTTACCTCTCCCAACTCTTGATGACTTTATTATTAGAAGATCATATGCCAATGTGGTCCAAAAGAATACGAAATTTAAGGATAAAGATAAGGTTAAAGCAAAGATTTCTTCTCATAATACTGAGTTGGAAGTTGCTAATAATTCCCTTATTTACAGGGTTCCGGAAAACAAGTCTCATCCTAGAGAGGATTCTCTGTTGGCCACAAAGAAGGCTCGCAACCTCATCACTAGTGGCCCTATTTCCAAGGCAAAAAATAGAGTCTCTGCTATAAAAATTCATAAGGATCTTTTGTCTGGAGAAAACGAATTTCTTCGTTTGTCTTCTCCAAAAAGAGCGGACACGCACGGGACCGTGGATCCTGCTCTTAACATCACTGGTTCTACCGTGGTTAAGGAGTCCTCAGGAAAGCTTTCATTGGAAAGGCAAGAGGGTCCTAAGATCATAAGTGACATTCTTATCGATAATTATAGAAATATTAAAAAGGTTTCGCTGGCCGAATTGGGCCCGGAGGGTCCTGGGGCTGGGGGTTCTGCTCGTTCCTTTGGTTACTTTCGGTGCGGGGGTTGGGTTGATGGATCCTCCCCCCTCGGTGCCTTCGGTTGTTCCTGAAGCTATGGCTGCGCCGCGTACGATGGCGGAACTGGCCGGCCGGTTAAAGAATATATCATTTGAAAAAGCCACAAGTTTACTTGCCGATTATGCAAATGATACGGACAACCCTTTCTACTTGTTGGTTAGGGGTTTTTTCGTTAAAAAGAGGCATTCTCAGGAATCAACTGAGCCGCTTACTTTCTCTGATAGTGTTTTTGTCAGTTTTTATACTAAGTGTATTTCACATTCCAATCTAACAGATTTCATTGTATTTCTTGGTAATCAGGAAAAGGTAGATACCTCTTCCACCACCTCTTCTCTCTTAAGCAATGAATAAATATAAACATCCTATATATAACTGTAACTTATCTTCTTCCAGTAATCTCCACATAGCACAATGGAATGCTAAGTAATACAAACATCCAACCTGGTTTTCTTACTGAAGTGTTTATATATTTGAAAAATGAAGCGTATACAAAAAATTATTTATCAGATGTTTCATTAATATTTGATTCTATGAGTATTAGAAAAAGAATAATATATGATAAAACAATAGATAAGATGCGTGGGTATGTAGATTATGGAAGTATTCTTATAGAAGATTCGGAAGAAATATCTACCGAAGTGTTGGTATTATTAATCATTTCTTTTACGGTGAAATTTAAGTGTTCAATTGCATTTTTTTTACAAATAAAATGCCCTCAGTTGTACAAAGTGAAATTATGCAGCAAGCTATAGTTAAACTAGCAGAGATAGGTAGCATCACTGTTCGTTCAATTACGTGTGATGGTGCAAAAAGCAATTTAAAAACGTTACAATTGTTAGGCTGTAATTTTAATTTGAATAATTTGATAAATATGGATTCTTTGAACATTCCATGCATTATACATCCCAAAGAATATAAATCAAATATAAAAAAATGTTTTCACCAAGAAGCTTCGAAAGAAAATATAAATTTAAATGTACAAGATACGTCTTATTTGAAACCGGCCAACATCTGTTTTATATAAAAACAGCATTCCAACATCCTCTATATGATTCATATATTTACAGTATATTAGATCCTTCACATATGATAAAATTGTGTTGTAACACTTTTATTGAATGCAAAATTACATACGAGAATCAGGAAATCTCTTTTGCATATGTTAAGAAGTTACATGATATTCAAGAACAAGGTTTAAAATTAGCAAACAAATTAAGTAATGCACATATGCATTATTTCAATAAAAAAATGAATGTTTCATTTGCATGTCAAACAATAAGCAGTAGTGTTGCTGATGCCATTGATTATTTAAAGAAAATACAAACTCCAGGATTTGAAAACAGTGAAGCTACAACAGAATTTTTAAGAATCTTTGACAAACTATTTGACATTGTAAATGCTAGAAGTCATTTTGGAAGAAATTTTAAATCACCCATGATACAAAAAAATTTTAATTATTTTATAAATACTTTTAACAGTAATATTCTTTATATTTCGAAATTAGTAATAAACGGAACTCCTATTTTTTATCATCGAAAGTCTACATTTGCAATAGGTTTCATAATAAATATGTATAGTATAATCAATTTAGCTAAGGATTTATTTTCTAAAATTAATCCATTACGTTTCTTTTTACCATACAAATGTTCGCAGGATCATTTAGAGCTTTTCTTTTCTTGCGTAAGAGCTAGAGGAGGTTGGAATAATAATCCTGACTGCTTACAATTCATATCGACTGTACGAAAACTTTTATTTTTAAATAGTATTAAAAGTAGTGTTAGTGCAAATTGTATTGGTGATAATACTGTGATGCCTGCCATTTTTAAATATAAAAGTAAAACTAAAGAAACATCTGAAGCTTTTGATTGCATTGATTTTAAGTATATAACAAATATAATTAAAGCAATGGAAAATATTAATATATCATTTATTCAGCAAAATATTCTATATTATATATCCGGTTATATTGTTAACGGCCTTGTTAAACAAATAAAATATGATGATTGTATTCAAATTTTAACTAACATAAGTAATGTTACTTACGAACATAATTATTGTTCTGAAATATATTCAGAATCCTCTTTTATGAAATTTATTAATCATGGTCAATTATATGTACCATCTGCAATAGTTTATAATATTATATTATTTGTTGAGAAAGCCTTTAAAGCTAAATTAAATGTGCTACCTATGAATGCAAACCATTTCCAAGCCAATATTATTCGAGTTACTATACAACATTATATTCCAATAGCTATGTCTTTATTCAAACCACAACATCCTGTAACAGATACTGCTGGAATTGAGGAATTACACAAAATACAATTAATTAAAGCTATAACATCTTCATATATTTTTATTCGCATATCTACGTTTAATAAAACTGTAACGGAAAGTATTTTGGGTAAATTAGTGACTAAACGGAGTAAACTTCATAAAACAATTTTATTTTACCACATTCGATAATTTAATTATTACAACTAAAAGCTCTCGAGATATATAAATAATATTAAAACATTGAATTATTTTATAATATATTTTATAATATAATATATTGTTTGTTTGGCATAGCTTTTCTAATTCTTTATGATATTCGTTATTTTGTGTGCAATCTCTTAAAGCAAAGACTGAACTTGAAGATAATAATACATGTTTTACATTATAGATTTAATTCCAAATTTATAATTTGATTTAGAACTAAATTTATAAAATCTGAAACGTATATTATTATTTATTATTATTATATTACTTAATAATAATAATTTTAATTCGATTATAGATTATAGATTTAGCTAAAACGAGTTCAGATGTACGTTTTATTTAAGTTGCGAATGTGATATTCTTTTTCAAGATATTGTTCTTTATATGCTCCATATATATTTTTTTTTGTTCCTTACAATATTTATATATGTTTCATTATTAATGTTTCATTATTATATTTCATTATTATGTTGGAAAAAATTTATGTTTTATTATAAAAGTATTTTTATATGTATGAGTATATTTATATAACTTTGTCTCCCCAATGTTGAAAATTGTTATTTCCAACAATTTACTTCAAAGGATTAAAGTCCTAGATAACTGTTTATAATTTTGCTAGCATATACTGAAAATAAAAAATATATTACTATAAAATATATTTCTGTTCATCTAATACTGATACACTTGTTATTGTTGTCTTTAAAGAAAATTAATGAGATATATGTATAGTTACTGTGTTTTTTTAATTTTAATTTGTAGCATTTTCCAAATAAAAGTTTTAAGTACAATACGATTTTATTTTGTTGATTGCTAAAGCATTTTATCTATATCAAGCCATGCAAATACTTAACGCACTCTATACAATGTCTATTTTCTATTATTTTTTATACATATGAAATAATACACATATAGGGCAATAAATGAACAAAACATTGCCTAATTAATTTTATTTATTAAAATGCAGCATTAATATACATATCTTATAATATTTTTCATTAACGAGAATGAAAACACAAAAACATTTTTTTTGTGCGACTACATAAAATACAACATTTTTATATATCACATTTGATAATAAAATAATTCTGATTATATTATGATTAATAAGAAGTTGTGACACTTGACAGCTATTGACTAGTCTGTTGAGTCAAAAAGGTTAGTAGAACTGATGTTTGTAGAAAAGAACATAGAAAACCACAGACCAATCAAAATTCGCTAGACAGAGATAGAGATGGTACCAAACATATATGTAATACTACTATATTGCTATTTACGCATCTCTCCCATAAGCGGTAGTGATGCCAAGAAAGTGAGACAAACGATACGATAGATATAGGCGATCATGTACTTTGAACGTTATGCGCATGCGTTAATATACGTAGTAGAGGTTAAAATAAAAATATGTAAGAATAAGATGAAAATTGAAATAATATTAAATGAAATAAGAAAATAACTTAAAAAAACTGAAAGTGGGATTCGAAATATATGTCGATGGTTATTACAATTTCTAATGCAGTGTGTATAAAATCAGTGTGGGTATAAAAATAACCGAAATTATATAATATTATTTTCGGATATTCTCATCGTATAACATGCGACTGTATTAAAAATAAATATTAAATAAAAATTTACAAATTAGTAGAGTAGAGCTACTTTTACAACTATTGGTACAAATATATGTTAATTAAATATTCATAAAAACAAATAGAATAGAAAAAAATGTATGCAAACACTAATATTGAAAAAATGCAAATACAATAATTCTACTATCCAATATTGCAGCATTGATTGTTTATTATATGATTACATATCAAATGTATTCATTTGTTAATAATATGTATGAACACATAGAAATAAAAACACAATAGTATTTTTACGAATAGTTTTGTTTAATATCAAAATGCAACATTTTATATACATAGGAGATGCTATTGATTGTGAAATAATATAAGTTTTGTATATTTTTGGCGAATATAATGAGTATTAGAAGACATGGTTTTGGCTTCATGGAACAGTCTTATGTTTATATATAATGATATTATACGCTTACATAATTGCGTTTTATGATTATCTAATATATCCTGAGATAATATATGGTTTTGCATGGTATCATTGGAAAATGAAAATGATAATTTACGGTATATAATATTCATTAATAATTGTTGTATCATCTTTGTTTGCAATTTATTTGTATACTGTCGGATAGTTGATTCTGCTATTTTATAAATCCTACATACATCATCTGATGGTTTTAAATATGGTCCTCTATTTTTGAGCTGTAATAACCAAGGCAATGTATTACCTAATAATTGATTTTTACAAATATACAACTATACAATGTATAGTGTTATATAGTTTATTAGAAATATATCCTGCTATATATTGAACAATGTTATCTACATATGGTGTGAGCTCCCAACATGTTTTAATATAATCGTGATCAAAAGTGAGTAATTGGTTATCAAAATAATATGTTTCTTCATCTGCTATTGGATATTTGAATTGTTTTAGATTCGACGTTACATGAAGAATGTCTAAGCTATCAGACAGACAATTACCATTATCAAACTCTTTTAATTCATGTCTGATCAATAGGCGTTTATAAGCACTTTTGAATTGCAAAACATGTGGATTATTATTGAATCCTCCGCGACTTCGTATTGCACTAAAAAATGTTTCAAGAAAGTCTTGAGACAGTTTATATGTTAATAAATATGTCATCCCCAAAGATTTTAAATAATCAAATAGAGGAAACATATTTGTTAAACATATAATTCATCCAAGAAAACCAGTTTTCCTATTAGTTTTTAAAATAGGAGTGCCCTTTTCATCCTGTAATGTATTAATATATGCTTCAAAATTTTTAGCATGTGCTTGTAGTTGTACATAATTTTCAGAAGTTAATGCTGTATTAAATTCCTGACGTGAAAATTTATTTTTACAATTCAACATATCACCCATGTTGTTAAAATTCAAACAAAATTCAGCAGTTGCTTTGCAATTAACAAATCGATGTGTGGAATCTGACATTGATAAGAACATTAGTGCATTGTATACGCTTGCACTTAATGTTTGGCTTGCCAATTTTACATTCATTCTATTATTTTGAAAATTAATATGTTTATTCGTGAGTTTATTTGCAATGTTTAAACCTTCTTTTTGTTGTAATTCATGCAGGTTTACTATATGACTCCATTCAATTATGTCACCACTAGATGTTTGTAAAATTTTTTTGTCACCCAAAGTATTTCTTACTAATTTTATCATATGACAAAAATCAAAGAACACATAACATTTCTCCGATGTAACTGGATTTATAAAATATGGCTTAAAATTATTTTCATATGTAAAATTTGCACCCAGAGCAGTGCACATACTAATATTACTTGGAGCATCATCAAAAGTAATGGAAAAAATTTTACAGTTTATTTGATGTAATTGCTGAAATGCATGTATTAAGAGATTCGACCGTTCTGTGCCATTTAATGTTCTAATTAAAAAATATCCTATTGGGACTTTCCAATTATCATTTAACGATACTGCCATAAATACTAAAGCATTTTTTGCTGTAGGAATAGAGTCATTATCGTAATCTTCATTTTCCAAAGTGCCAAAATCGATACCGCCATAAAATCGTTTTTTATCGAAAATAATTTGTTCCCTTAGTGCCATTTCATCTATAACTAGGTTAATAATAAGAGGTTTAGAATTATTACTACGCTTTAAAATGGCATCTAATGCTTCTTTTGTAAAACCTGGAGATCCATCGACTACACGATACTAATTTCGCAATGTGGAAGGACCTGGTAGTAAATTGTTCCATATTTTTCCATATTTTCCATATTCCATATTTTTCTTACATATGTATATGCTTTAGGAGAATAGAAGTGAAGTGTTAGTGCAAAACTACGAATTTCAGGAGAGTAACTACCGTATGTTTTCAACTTTCGCGACATTATCGCTTTTACATTCTCTGGTAACATATTCTAAATGAAACATAAAATACAAATATTTCCTTTTAAATAAAGTTATTGTACATAATATATATCTATCTTCATTACTGTATGAAAAATGTCGCAATATATTATATAATATTCCATAATTTGTGTATATACAACTGTGTATGACGCACTACGAGCAATATTACTATTTATGAACATACCATGAAATTGTCTGCAGCATCTTCAGAGAGTAATTTCGATTCTTTTAAGTGTGCTACTAATTCTTGCAATGAAACAATTAGCTTTTTCAATCTTCTATTTTTTTGTTGTAAAGTCTTCATTTCTTTGCATTTCTTTTCATATTCCTGTTTTATAAACGTGATAACCTTTTTAGCTTTTTCTTCTGTATTTACATCAGTAACAGTAATTTCCGAGATATATCGAGGCTCTGCGAAAAAGCGTTTCTTTGGAAGAGTGACAGTACTTTTTTCAGAATCTAAAAATAGATAGTATTTATTATAACAAAAGTGGCATTTATATATATATATAAATTATTTCTTATTGTAATATGTATAAGTATTTTATATTATTTCTGTATATATATTTCATATTTAACTTACATAAATAAGAAGTAGAAGCTTCCAATATTGATTGCATTTTACATATACCTGAATCTATTACTGCGGGATCCATTGTTGCAACACTCGATGCAGGATTTATTGT
This sequence comes from Harpegnathos saltator, assembly GCF_003227715.2. Taxonomy (NCBI): domain Eukaryota; kingdom Metazoa; phylum Arthropoda; class Insecta; order Hymenoptera; family Formicidae; genus Harpegnathos; species Harpegnathos saltator. Next base: position 207,857 of record NW_020230195.1, on the reverse strand, counting down.
TGTAGAATATGTTGTTGCAACATCTGTCGTAGCACTCATTGTTGCTGAATCTATTGTGGCATCCGTCGTTGCAGCATCCATTATTTTTGTATATACCTTTGAATCTATTTCTGTTTGAAATATCGCAGGTTCCTTAGATATATTTTCTCCTGCTGATATAAATATTTTACTTATTGAATGATATTGTATAGTTCTTTTTGCAATAGCTGCAACATTTACTAGTAATACCTGCATTGGGTATACTTTCAAGAGGTAGTCTCCATTTTTTCTGTCTAATTACATTTTGCGGCAATCTGAAATGAGTTGAGCAAATGTACAAATGGGATACATCATCTGTGTCATGTAAATGGCATGCTTCCTTTCATTTTTTACGTATGTCTTGTTTATTAGGAAATCTGAAACATATAATTTATATAATTTGTTATTAATTATTGTAAGTCATATATATTTTAACTCATTATTTGTCAATATAATTACTTATGTAAAGAAATATTTTCTTCCCGTGAAGCTTTTCTCCCACATAAATAGCATGAGCGCATTTTTCCTCTTCTTATCACTTTTAGAAACGTAACAACTTGTATATCTGATGAGGTTATGCGACTCCATAAAACACGCGCATGCGTATTTGCGCCGAAGTACGCATTTGAAAGATGAAGCGAGAAGATGATATATGTCTGCACCGTGATGTTGGCTTCACTCCTCTTCGTCTCGATAGCAATATAGTAGTATTACATATATGGTACCAAATCAACCTATCTCTTTTTTTTTGGTGGCCGGTTTTCTCAAGAGGGCCGTTCTCGTTCCAATATAGTATATAGTTCACTGGTGTTAACGTTATGCCCTCTACTTTTCGGAAAAATGTGTAAAGGCAAGAACACAGGTTTTTGCATAACACATAACACATAAGAGAATAAACCAATTAGTTTTCTTCATTTCCCTCCTTAGGACAGAAATGAAGAACTCTGATTGGTTGATTTTCTTATGCGTTATGCAGAAGTCTGTGCTCTGGCCCAACTCTTTCAATAAGAAATAAAATATGGCATACATTAGCTTTCTGTTATGTATACACACAAGACGATCGGCTGCTGCTCGCTCCTGTCACTATGAGATAGCAAGAGAGTAGGATTAGGAGCAGCCATGAAATATAAAGCGTGGTCTACAATGGTCGCAAGTAAGAAGAAAGCATGAACAGTAAGAAATGGACCAACCACAGTTGATTATTTTTGTCATAATCGACTGTGATTGGTTTATTTCTTACCGCTTACGCTTACTTCTTACTGCTTACTGCCATTGTAGACCATGTTTAATAGTTGTAGATGGAAGTGTGTACTGCTCTCTCCAGATCCAGATCTCACTCGCTCCACTCTTGTTATCGTAAGCACCCTTTTAGTGCTGGCAGGGAATAGGCCTGTTCGTTTTGTATTTATCTATAGTTATGTCACGTATACTATAAAAAATGCGCGCATATGCGTGAGACGGAACGCACCCTTTGTCTGCAAGGCCTATTCGTTTTGTCTGCATTGCTGAACTGGTGCATTAAGTTAAAGTGAGACAAACGTAGGTTTTCTCACTTCAACTTGTTGCACCAGTTCAGCAGTGCAGATAAAACGAACAGGTTTATTTCTACCCGGGCCTTACACCTAATTCATTTTAAGTGCAGAAAGTACAATATAATACATTATAAGGAATAGACCTCTATTTAAGTTAGTTGCCAATGAACGTACATGAGAATGTCTTGCTCACGTCATGGCTACGATGGCTACGAGGTTTTCCCGTAAGCGAAACTGAAAAATCGTCGGATTACGACACGAAAGCTCCAACAAGTGACCTTGAATTCTCAACGCTCAGGGTAAGTCAACCTCATTCACTCGCGAGCGCTACGATGAAATTGAACAACGACGGAGTCAGCGTCGGCAACGAGGTATACAAAGTATCGAGGCGATGTCTTTTAACCACACGGCTATGTATCCGGTTTCCCGAGAAACGATTCTCATGTGCCGTTGTAGATCGGTTTCCGTGTTGTGTCGCGCGTCACGTCTGTATGAACGATGCGCGAACGGCACGAAGCGTTCATGTCCTTTTATTTTCGTGCCCGTTCAATCGGACGATTATTTTCGATAATAAGAAGTGATCCGGTCCGTGTATTTGGGACAAGCTAAAAATGTACCTTCAGCCTTGCCGTGAAACGTGCTGTGTTCTGTGAGGCGCGAATATATCAAGAGAAGAGGGAAGAGAGAAAGAGAGAGTGAGAGAGAGAGAGAAGGAGAGAGAGCGATTGACAACATATTGACCGAGTATCTTTCTCGTCAATTGCCGATCGGCAATCTCTAGTCGATGTTGATTTGGCAAAGTTAGGCAGGTCTTAACTTTGCCCTGTTTGTGTTCCATTGGAAATCTGTCCAGTTTTTGTGGTACTTGTGGTTTCTGTTAGTGGAACATTTTGGTGAGGTTCTCTGAGTTTATGATCCTTCCGATTGGTAAGTAGCTGGAGAAGCATTTTCTGCACTCCAGCAGGGTAGTAAATGGCTGTCAGCGTAAATATCAAAATAAATACTGTATTATTCTTTCATTTCATCTTGTGTGTAGAGCATTATGACCTTTATAACCTATATGAATTGTTTGAGAAATTATGTGTCATCTATAAACACAATTGTAAACACAATATGCAAATAAGATCACTTGTGTAGTTTGATACAAATGTACCATTGTGATAGAATTGGAAGGTCTTTAAAAACAAGTTGAGGCTTGTTATAAAGCATTGGATTCTCTTTGATATCTTTTACTCTCTGTGCCACATGTGTGTCAAGTACAAAATTATGGTTCCGTTCTATTCCCTAAATAAAGTTAAGTATAACAAAATATTTATATATTCGGCGTTTAATGTGAGTAAAGTTAAACAATGAGGAATATATTCTGATGTTGTGTTACATCAGAATATAAAGCGAATGTTATTGATGTTGGTCAAATTAAATGTTAGCATATACAGCAAATGACAATAATGGTAAGTAAATACGGATAATCTGTTTACAAATAACTTACAAATAGACCATACTTAATATATTAATGACGATTTTAATATTTAGTCTACTGAGAAGCATCGCTCCAAGGTTGACTTATTACATACTGCATACGTGATGTAACTCATCAGCTGATGTTTGTTGCAGGATTACGTATGATCTGATATAATATTTATAATTGTCACATACATACATGCACCGAACTCAAATTACTTGTGTCACTTTTAGATCTCTTGTACACAAGCGAGATGCAATCGCAGCTTTGAGTCAACCTTGATGCGAACCGTCGCCTACGTCTTTGCCTTTCCGCCGCCTCATAAAGTTTCGATATTTCCAGAGAATATTACGAAGACTTCGTCCGCTTACGGCCACAACATGCAGAATTTTGACGATCTCGATATCGAGGGACGTAGCCCTTCCCATTTGTCGGAAGAGGACAAGGAAAAGGTAAAGGAAAGATGTGGCGTGCAGGAGAGCGATCGAGTTCACTGCGTATTATTTGTCTGTGCATTGAACAATTGGAAAGTGAATACAAGTCTTCAAACATGACCGTAACGCGCGAGGTTTACCGATTTTCCATCCCACTCTCCTTCCGTGAGGAAAAAAGAAAGGCCGAACGAAAAAGAACATCACAAAATGTAGCCGAGTGCGCCTCACCGCGAATATACTTACGCGCTCGCGCGAACGTAATTGCAGCTTTGAGGCAAAGCCTTCGTCAACGGAAGACCATCCGCCTTACGAATCGTTAATCGTTTATGTTTCATAGGAAGAGCACGAACGCAAGCGCATAATGCGATGCAGCGTCACCGCCGAAGATGGTGCACTCAGACCCGTATACTCCGAAACCGAAGACGGTGATATATGGTGTCATATCTGTAACGTCGCCCTGTACGGCGCGCATAAGTTGATAAGTCACAATCAGTGCAATCGTCACAAAATGAAGCTGGACGAATGGCCGTACCCGGTGCTGCTGTGGTCCAAGCGGCCGGAGTTGAGCAAAACGGTCACGCCCGTGCAGGCCACCGTGATCGGCGACACGCTGGCGCCCGGCGAGCCGGTGCCACCTGGCACGGAGGACCAGATCACACGCAGTACGTCGATACAGATGAGTTTGGATCGGCACCAAAGCTCGCCGTTGGTCGGCCTCGAGTACCTCCTCGAGTTAGTGGACAATGACTCCTGCGAGCCGAGTTACACGTGTGTTTTGTGTGACAAGCGCGGCGACCCGCGTACGGTAATGGCTCACATTACCAGTTATAATCACCGCATCACGTATCTCAATCGACACTTCCCGACGATCTCGCGAGCGATCACGGAGCTGCCGCGCACTACGAATTATAAGCGCGGCGCCAACGAGATATCGGTGTTAGTGGCGAAGAAGATCGAAGAGAAGTTCGGAAGAATGAAGCCGCAGTTGGTGGACAAAGCACAGTTCGAGAAGAATAAGATGCAGTACATTAAGAGGGTATATCAGGACTTGCACTTTAGGTAAGTTCGAGCATCCGTCGATGAAAGTTGGCGCCGCCGCGCGCGCGAGAATCCGACTTTTCACTTTTGACTCGCGCCCTCGGCGTGAGACCTTGGTATTATGCGGATACGATATGTGTTACCGAATACGTTACCACTGGTATGATACGCCTAGTTGTACGCTTCACGTTATCGTAAAGACCAATGCGGCTGTTTCTCCTGCATACAGGGAAACGCCGGAGAGTACATTTATGGAAGTTTATGATGTGAGATGGGTGACGAATTTTGATGAGAAAATGGCGGAGCAGAATGGTAATAATGTTAAAAAAAAAGGTGAGTGTAAAATCTGCCTTATTGACTCATAATACGACTGAACGCCATTGCGATTGCAATTCTTTAACTGTCGGTTTCTATGAAGATTCTCAGCCTGCCGATGGGAAGATCGATGACAAGTATAAAAAGGAAGATAAGAAGGAAAAGTCACCTAAAAAAGTAGAATCTAAAGGAGAGACTACGAAATCGTAAGTAGACAAGTCTAAAATTATCGGTAGGAAAATAACAAAAAGAAAAAAATCTTAATACATCATATATCTCTGAAAAGTCTTTTTTTTATTTGAATCATCGAGTCCGCAGGATAATTTTCACTAATTCTTACTTAATTTACTAATTATTGCGAAGAGAGATATTTTTATTCCACCATTTCTCTTGGAGACGGAAGTCGTCGGATGTATCTTCAGATGTCGAAGACAGTCTTTTGTTTTTAGGGGCTTCAAAATCCGCATACTTACCAAGGACAAAATGAACCTTCGCAAGCCCACGTCGAAGGCCGAAGAGAACCAGAAGAAGTCGCCGAAGCGTCCATCAGACGATACCAAGTCGCTGTCGTCGCTTTCCAGCATTTCCAGCAGCCCATCACCGTCCCGTTCCAGATCCCGCTCGCCGAGTCGCAGTAGAAAAAGGACCTCCGTTGAGAGAAACGTCGGAAGGTATCGCAGCGGGTCTCGACATTCACGCGAGCGACATTCGCGCGACCGGCACTTACGCGATCGGCATTCGCGGGAGCGCCTACGAGGGCGAACGCGGTCACGGTCGCGATCGCGTTCTTTACAGCCGCTGAGGGAGCGCGACAAGTGGGACAAGTATCGCGAACAGATCAGGCGTGCCGAGGAGACGCTGGATCGCGCCCTCAAGTTCCACGAGAAGAACCCCGAGAAGCACCCGTCCTATCCGGATGAGTGGAAGAAATTCTGGAACAGGCGCTACAAAGAGCTGCAGGCCGAGGGTAATGATCCGAGCAAGCACGACTTCAAGCCGGAGTGGATAGAATTCTGGAACAAGAGGATGCGCGAAATCCACAACGAGCAGCTGCAGCAACGGAAAGAGGAGATTCGGAAGCGTCTGGAGTTGCCCGAGGATAAGCTGCCGGAGAAGTGGACTTCGAGACGCGAGCGTTCTCCCGTGACGAAGCGCCCCAGGCATCGCATAGACAGCGACGACGAGGTAGAATACGTCGGCACCAAGACCATCAAGTCTGACTATTACGACCGTCACGAGATCCGAGATCGCGATTACGCGTACTCGTATCCGCGCGGTAGGGGTGGCGTGTACAGCCATTATTACCCGCGTACGGCCACCCACACTAGGCCGGTACATTACGCGACCCCGTACCCTGTGAAGGACAAATCGCCCAACCTGCCAGTCGCGGAGGAGACGTTGACGGAGGATCTCGAAGTAGTTGGTCTGCTGAGGTTACTCACAGCGCTCGAGGGACAGTTGGGTTCCCTCGGCCCCAAGATAGTGTCACTGCTATCGAAGGCCTTAGCGGCCGAGAAAACAAAGCCGAATTCTGCGGAGGAGTTGCTGTTCGATGAAGAAGTGAGCGTGCTCTTCGAGACGGCGAAAGAGAAACTCAAGGGTCAACTGTTTGCCGGCATGGTGGAGAAGATGGCAATAACCCCAACGAAAACGGCCATACAGAACATCGCTAAGCTGCTGCATAGGACGTCTGAGAGTAAGAAAAAGTTGGAGGAGGAAAAGAAGAAGAAGGAGCGGGAGCTTTTGGAAGTATCGAAGCCAGCTGCAAGTTACATCGGTAGAACCGCTTATTCGAGACCGGTGGAGATTGTAGCACCCGCGATTAAGTCCGAACCGGTGAGCGTGCCAGGTGTCGGTACGGTCGACAAAGTTGCGATTGCCCAGGAAATCGCGGCGGCTTTGGTTGCGCAAGGTAAATCAAATGTCTCTCAAGAGGACCTGGAGACTCTCATTAACGCCGTGGTTGGCATGGCAGAAGCGTCGAAGCTCTCTGACAAGCCCGTCACCACTGCGGACTTTGTGAAAGGTTTGGCGACGTGCAGCAATGTGGTTCCTCGAGCCGCGGAGTCCATCAAGACAATCATCGAGTCGAGCGAACGGCAAGCCTCGAAAGTGGAAAACCTGTCGGACACGGATCTCAAGTCGATGCTGCAGAACTTCAAAGAGCTCAGCACGCCGGAGCAGCATAACCTCATCAGCTTCCTGAAGAAACTCGAGGCGAGCGACCCGAGCAGAGTGGAAAAGCTGAGAGCTTTTGTTAACCTCAGTACGACCATCTCGTCGACGACGTTAGCGAGTAGCATGAAATCACCGACTCCAGAGATCGACGGTGTCGTTGGTAAGAGCAGGAAAAGTATCTCCCCGTTTTCCACTCGCAAGAGCAACCAGAATCCGAGTGATGAAGAAGACAAGTGGAAGCCGAAGTTGGATATGTTCGCTAACGATGAGGATGAACAACAGGACAAGAAGAAAGATGATGATAAGATCAAGACAAAGATCGATCTGTCCGATGACGACGATGATTACACGTTCGAGGATATCTACAAGGCGGCGGATAAGAACGTGAGCGAAAACGAGAAGGCCAAGAAGTCGCGAACCTTCTCCAAATCGCCAACGTCGTGGTCCCGCTCGCGTTCCCGTTCACGCTCCCGCTCGCGCTCCAAGTCGCGCTCCCCGACAGCTCGGCAGAAGGACGACGCGAGAACGAACGATCCGAACGCGATACTCAACGAGACCAAGCGCTTGATCGCGAACATCATGGGCGAGCTGCCCAGCAAATACGTGCCGAAGTCGCACACGAGCCTCAGCAATGACAAGATGAAGCCGCTGGCGTCGAGCTCCGTCGATCAGGCGTCGTCGGCTGGTATGACGAGCTTCTACAATCAGACTTTTGTACCGAGCAATCAGCCGGCGCGGCCCCAAGGTCAGCAGGCCCCGATGACCTACCCCCCTGCGGCGAATCAGCAATTTTCGAACTACCAGCAAACGCAGATATTCCCCAGCAACTCAGGGTATATGGACAATAGTTACAATTACCAAGGTTATGGCAACATGCCGGGTCAGGGCCAATATGGCGGACCATCGTCGTTATCGTCTGGCCAATATCCTCAGCAAAATTACGGTTCTTATACAGCGCCACCGGCCGCGCATTCGTCCGGTTATGTCCCATCGCTGCAGCCGCAGCAGTACGACAGCTATATGCATCAGCAGCGGTTCTATTGAATTACTGTTAAGAGCACCGTCGTTTCCTTCCGGACTTGATCGCACTCGACGCCCCGTGAACATTCGCGACACACACTGCTGACACGTGTCGATCTCCGTGTAAGCTCCCCGGACGCCGACGTCTCGTTTGATTCCTGGCTGTGCGAGTGCCCGTGCGAATTTCCGAGCGTCGTCCATGCGAGCTTTCCGAGCGTTTCTCCGAAGAGGAGCAGGCTGATTCTTGTGCTTCGCAGGGGTTCACCTATCCTACCGTCTCATTTCTCTGTCCGTATGCGACTGCAATTGTGACATTGTACTTAGATGATCCTGCATCGCCCGCGCATCCTGCGTATCTCGGACTTTCTCTACGCATAAATTTATATCAGACGTATTATATGCATATATATTTATATATATTTCGGTAATATATAAATATATGTGAATGTGATATGTATATACATCTAAAAATGTATTATACTTAAATATGTACATTACATAATTATATAATATATAATTATATAATATACATATTTAATTATATATTTCCTCTCCCATGTGTATGCATATGTGTGTGTGTGTGTGTGTGTGTGTGTGTGTGTGTGTGTGTGTGTGTGTGTGTGTGGTGTGGTGTGTGTGTGTGTGTTCTTCCTTTCTCTCTCATTTTCACGCTCACTCTGAAATGCGACGAGAATAAGACAATTGTCGTATTTCCATCAACGGCAGAATCTCGCCTTGGTGATAGGACAGTCGTGCGTGCGAGATTGAATACGCAACATTATGAGAGAATATTATGAGAACTTTTTTCCACACGTTCGCCTCTCGTCCGAAAGTTGCACTCGCGTTTTTGCACATGTTTTTTCACCGCGCCCGCTATGCGTACGTTGTGTGTGTATGTATGTATATGCACGCGCGCATGCGCGCTCGCAGGTGTGTACAGTGAAAGTCGCATAAGTCGAGTGCACGGAGCCGAATGTAAGTCGTTCCCGAACGAGTTGCATATGCTTCGTAGTGAACGAAGTGTGTGTGCGTGTGTCTATGCGTGGGTGTGCTGTTGTTACGTACACACCGGGTGATCTCTCGACTAGACGAAAGTAAGTAGAATTAAAATGAGACGACCGTCGCGGAGGTATGTGTTATATCATTTGCCACATTGATACAAGATGTATGATACTTAATCATTTATAATATATTTAACATGATAAAACGATCAACGTTACGTATACAACGTATATACGTTGTAAAGGGATTTCAGCGATATTTAGCGAGCGGAAACGAGGAGAAGGTCGCCATATTCACCCATAATCGAGAGAAAAAGACATTTCAGATTATTGCTAGAATGAACATCTCACTGTCGACATTAAATAGATATTCGTCGTCGGTACGCATGATATTCCAATGTAATTTTGCAATAAATATAGACAAAAATAACACTGACAGCATCGATCAATCGTCCTCGTTGTATCTTCGTGTAACGCAAGAGTCCGAAAGAATCTCGAGTCCTCCCGAGGGATACACGCGACAACGATTGTCAACACCGACAATAAACGTCAGCGAAGTGCGATGAAGTCGAAGTTAAAAGGCGACGAGAGCGAGAGGGTGAAGCGACGACTTCCGTACGCGACGCAGCAAGCAGGAGAAGCTGGAAAAAAAGCATGGTATCTATTTGATGTTGTATTATCACAACAATTACATGCCCGACAGGTAGCGATAATCGTATGTTTACACATTGCACAATGACTAGAGAATTATAAAGACGCGTGTCCGTTCTCTCTTTTGTCCCGACATGTTGGCAACGCGCGAGTTGGCGAACTCGCGAACAATTAAATAAAGCACTAGAGACACGCCGTTCATACAATATGTACACATATCCCCTTTCGTGAATGAAGAAAAGAGAAGCGTAGTCGGGGTTTGACTCTCGGATCGTTTACTTCGGTACGAGGCCTCTCGTCTTGGGGTAAACCGGCGCCGGGATCTGCTGCACTTTGCTGACGCTCTTCGGCCTAACTCGCGCGGACTGCAGCCGCGGCTTCGCTCGCAGCCTCGTGCTGGACGCGTCCACGTCGATGTCGCCCTCGTCGCGCAGCGCTTCCTCCAGTACGGCTTGGATCGTGGGCGCGATTGCCGGGCCTTGGTAGTCCAGGGTGGTGCGTGTCGGCATGTCAAGGTCCAGGTTGAGGATGTTCTCACCGGCGTAACGGCAGCCTCGTCCCATCGCGAGGGCGATCCGCGCGTACTCCGAGACTGGTCTGCGCGTTCCCGGCATAGACGTCGGGCGTTTGATTATGTCGATATTGGATGGCTCCGGGTCCTTCACCACCCAGCAGTCCTCCTCCTCGTCCAGGTGGATTCTGGTCAGGATCTTGGTCTTCTCCTCCTCCGGGATGAAATTCTCGATGATGAGGTACTTGAGCTTAAGCTCCTTCATCAACTCGTGTTGCTCCTGCTCCAAGTCGCGCCTGTCACGGTTGTAGTCGCTAGTGACGTCCTCTAGCTCTTGCTTCAGCGCCTGCAACTTGGTGAAGCACTTGCGCAACTTCCTGGACTTCACGTCCACCTCTTGCTGCAACGTCGTGTAGGTTTCTCTCACGCCCACCATTGTCAGCTCCTCGTCCTCTAGCTTCTGCTGCATCTCAACCTCACGCCTCTTGCGCTCCGCGATCTCGGCTGCTTTCTGCTCGAGCGCCCGTTGCTGCTCGTTCGTGTGGTCGATTATGTTCTTGCCGCCGCAGAGCATCTTGCTCTCCAGGTCCTTGATTCGCTGGACGAGGTTCTCGGTTTCCTGCTTCTCAGCCCTCAGCTGCTCCGCTATGAGCTTCTTGTCGGTCTCGGCCGCTTTATTGTTGTCCTCACCCCGACTGTCGTCCGCCTCGGACTCCGAGTCGAGCGCGTCGTCCTCCTTTTTCCTTTTCGACCTTTTCCTCTTCTTCTGCACCACGCCCCTCTGTGCGAGTTTCTCTTTCAGCCGACCGATTTCCTCCTGATACTGCCGTAGCAGAGCATCCTTCGGGTCCTCGTTTATTCTCGGCTTGTTCTTGATGTTCTTGGCGCGGTTCGCGTAGCGCAGGGTTGTCAGAGTCTCGTCGTAATTGTAGCTGGCCGGTCCGATATTCGCTACCATAATTGTCTTGGAGTTACCACCCAGGGAATCCTGCAGCAGTCTCGTCAGCTTGGAGTCCCGGTATGGCACATGCGTAGTTTTGCCGTCCACTAAGGCCGAGATGACGTTGCCCAATGCCGACAGGCTCAGATTGATCTTGCTCGCCTCCTTTAACCTCTCCCCCGAGGCGCCGGTCTTGCTCTGTCTTTCGCTACCCGCGAGGTCTACCAGGTTCAAGCGGCCTACTCGGATGCCGCCGGAGTCGCCGATCCCGCCCATCTCGATGGTGATCATGAAGATTGCGTGCGAGCGCGAGCTATGCTCGTTCATGTTCGTCGCACCGATCGTCCGGTTCTGGTTACCGACGTTCATCAGCTGCTGTATCTCCGCCGCGCTCTTGCATACCGCGCTCGACAAGTCCTTCACGAACACCCCGATGTCCGGCTTTTCCTTCAGCTCGAAGCGCAAGCTCTGATCCGGGTGCAGTAGGTCGCGTATTTCTTCTTGGTAAATCTCCAGGTAACTGGCTCTCACCAGGTACTGCATGTTCTCCGTCCTGCCGATGTGATTGAAAATGTGCTCGAAGGAGCGCGGTATGACGCCGCGCTTCTCGTGGTCCGTCTTCGAGCCCTCCATCGTGTAGGTCTTGCCGGTGCCGGTTTGCCCGTATGCGAAGATAGTGCCGTTAAAGCCGTCGAGTATCGAGGACACCAGCGGCCGGACCGTCTCCTCGTACAGCTCCTGTTGGCTTGAGTGCCAATCGTAGACCGCATCGAAGGTGAATACCTTGACGTTCTCGCTGGACGGGTCATCGCGCGGATGCCGCACCTCGACCACACCTCTGGACGGGATCACGTCGACCACCCGGCTGTAGCCGCGCCCGGTCTCCCGCTCGTCCATCGGCCTGCATCGCACCACCACCTGCACACATTGCGTCGCCACCTCGGCGGCGCTCGCGCTCGACCTCATGCCTTTCTTCTTCCAGCTCTTCTGCTGATTGTCCAGCTGCTTCTCCATGTCAACGTTCTGGGTGTATCTGGCTCTCCCGTCTGTCGGACAGCAGAAAAAGATGCGTTTTTTCATTGGTCATATAATTAAACTCGTGTCGGACGCTGAAGATGACTTTCACCTCGTTTCGAATTCTGACTGATAATTCTGCCCGCTAACTGACGATTACGGGTGCTTTTCTTTGGATTCTGATTAAGGTAATGGTATAAATGACTGAAATTCGGCCGACTTGCCAACGTGGAAAGTGAAGAATAGTTTGTTGTTAGAAAAATGAGTCAGAGACTTCTTGCATTCTTTCTTCGTAACTTATATTTGAGATTGATCAATCGAATGTTAATTGTTGTATTCTATTAACAGAATATAGAATTGATCTTTTTGGTTATTGTTAAACGGCAAGTTACGTAATTAGAAACTGTTGACAATTTTATCACTTAACTGTCGATTAGATTAAGCGTTGTTTGGAGAAAGTCATCATAATATGGTCGGTAAGATTGCCAACATGGGAGATAAAACGCTTTAAAATTATTAAGATGTGTAAGAAAAATTCACATTGCTTCTTTATAAATTATTAGGAGTGTGATTTAGTTGTGAAGTTTTTTTTTCCCAGAAACTGATGTATTTAAACAAGATAATGAACGAATACCTCAATCAAAATATTTTCCTTCGTTTTCTACAACTTTTTCCCATTTTTCTACCAAGAGATGGATTCCGTGACGATAAAAAGATTCTCCTCTGGAGTTGATCTAATTTTCAACAAATTTTCGCACTTATTCCAAGTTATGAAAGTGTGTATCCTCTAGAGCATGTTGCATCGACCGAAACAAGTGATAATCGGATGGAGTAATGTCTGGAGAATATGCAGGGTGCGGTAAGACTTCTCATTTCAGCTCTAGTAGCATTTACTTCACTGATAATGTAACATGAAATCGAGCATTGTCGTGAAGAAAAATCACTTTGCATCGTTTACTCGCAATTAATCGTTTTTGATCCAATGCTCGCTTCGATTTATATAATTGTTGTAGATAACGATCAGCGGTGATAGTTTCATTCAGATTTAACGGTTCATACACAACACGTTCTTGATCCTATCAAATACACAGCAATACCTTTAAACCATGAATATTGTGCCTCGAAGTAGATGTTGCTGGTTGGCCTGGATCAACCCATAATTTTTTCCGTTTGAGATTATCGAAATAGATTCATTTTTCATCTCTAGCAACAATTTGATACAAAAGATTCTTCAGTTTTTGTCTGGCGATCAACAAAATACAAATGTTCAACCGGTTCGCAATGGCATTTCCGATAATTGACGTGGAATCTATTTTCCTTCTGTGTGAATCTTCTCCATATCATGTAAAGTATTATTTTAGTAACTGTTATACGATCAACATTTAATGCTCCGGCAAGTTCTGAAGTGAATTGTGCTGAATTTTGGTCCAATAATGCTTGCGAATCTGCATTTTCAAGCTTTTTTGGTTGTTGCGAGCGATCTTTGTCGTTAACATTGAAATCACCACTTTTGAATCGTCTAAACAAATATTGATGTGTCTTAACTGATGGAGTAACATCACCATAAGTTTCTATTAGAAATTCTATGACTTTTAGTCGCCCTATTCTTCTGATTAAAAAAAAAAGCAACGCATGTCGGAAATGCTCTTTAGGAAGTTCTATTTTTAAAATGATATTAACACGATTTTTACTGTGTCTATCGTTAGTAAATGACTAAATATCATGAATTAATATTAATTAGCATTAAGAAACAATAGTTCTTTGATTAGATTGGAATGATGCTTTGAATGTCTTCGACAAAATTGACATTAGTGCCATCTCTTGCAAAATCCTCAACTAAATCACACTTCTAATATATTTAAAGCTGTATCTCTCCCTTCCTCCCTCCCTCTCTCTCTTTCTCTCTTATAGGCAACCTACACATGAGTATTATTTGTTCTAATTTGATACATATATTAGTTTTTTTATTATTGTTGGATAAAAAATTATATAACTAGAAATAAATGCTGGCAATTCTCTAGAGTTTAATCATCGATTAATTCAATCTTTTCAGATTGACCGACACGCGCGCGCACGCGCGCATAAAATGTGTATGTGTGCGTTTGACATTTCTTTTCTTATTGATACAAATATTGTCGACAAAGATATAACGAACATTACTATGAGCAAAAATTTGCTAAAACTTCGCACAAGAAAGAGATTCTCGTCATGCAATCGTTTAATGACATATTTATGTCATTAAAAATTAAATTAAATTCGTCGCGGTGTTTTCTCAGGAGCTTTTAGTATGGCTCACGCTGGTCTGACTTGAATAAATTCATTCCTGAAAAGGTTAATCGGACTTTAATGAAAACTATCCCGAGTATTGAAAATTGAAGAGACCACAGATTAGAGATTAGGCCAAAATTCAAATAATAAAATTCGAATAAAATCTTATATTTAATATAATTTAATAAAAATTAGATCAAAATTCACAAATAATAAAATTCGAAGATAAAACTCAATTAACTTCGATCTTAGCTCGTTTTATCCCAATGGTCAATTTCCAATCTGCAATCCTCAGTCCATATGTCTCACAAAAATTTTAACGTTCCGACGTGGATCGATTCGGTAAATTGTAAGCGATTCGCGAATGCAGTTGCAATATCTCGATGATTCTTTACTTTCTTGCGAATAACGCTATAATCGAGACAATGAAACGTGCCGTGTAAATCTTCAGACGTTTAGTCATCGTGACTGAAAGACTGTGATCTCGCGTAGAATGAACTAGACATAAACGCGCGAAATTATCTTCTACCCGAAGTCGACGATAATCGTCAGTTGTACGAGGAATATTTTGTCGATTAAATTACACACGTATACACATACATAAAATCATTTCCTTCCCGGCCGGTTAATAGTTTCAAACGCGACTTCCAGGTAATATGCGTGTAAGGTCACTGTGATAAAAAATCAAAACAACACGCGCGTAATGTCAAGGTTGAGGTTTCTCGAAATGTTTACTAATTTCTACGTTTCCTTCGTTTGCACTTTCCAAAATGGGGCAGAAGGTCGCGTCGAGACCTATAAATGCCGTCTTGGAATCACATTAGAAATTTCGCCGGCGGACTTGCCAACATGGAAGGATAGTTTGTTGTTATAAAACACGAAACAATTCACATTCTACTCTCCGAGTCACATCGCAGACGCAGGACGGGGCTCGGTTTCGTCGCGTTTAGGGCTAAGAATCAAGGGTCAAATATACGTACGTGCGTCACACGAGAGAGGTGAGCCGACGTCGCGGTGTTTTCTCAGGAGCCTTTTTGGTATAGCTCACGCTGGTCACAAAAGCCGTGAATAACAGACTAAGGGATCTCGCGATAGACGGTGATTCATTACCGTTTCCTACGAGTTGCCCTTCGTCGCGAGGTATCGGTATTGATCCATTGTTTAGCCCGTTGATTTGTTGTCAACGGGTTGCCGTCGTCCTCCACCTTCACGCATATCGATTCTCGCGCAACGCTTTGCCAAGTCAGTCGCGACGTGATTGTCGGTAATATTCGCGCAACTGTTAGCCGGCGTGCGAGTTATACGCACGATTGTACACGACAGCACGTACGCTACGCGAAAGTGCTCGCATAACTGTTTTGACGTGAAAAAGATGCGTGAACACGTCAAAAGTGCGCGAGCGAGTCTGTCGCCGCGACGGCTGCGCCGGGAACGCCGAATCGATATCTCGTCAAGTCATCGAACATGCGGTCCGAGATGAGAAAGTCGCGAGTGCGCGGCGATAGTTGACGTGTCGTACTCCAGCAGGGTTCTAGTTTATCGACTGGTTCTTCTCGAGAAGACAGCGTTGCGTGTTCAGTAAGGTCATCGACGAGATACTGTAAAGGCTCGTCTACAGTAGTAGTAAGAGTAAAGCTAAGACTCCATGCATGCGGTGAGCTCCGACAAACGGCTGCGGTGACCAATCAGGAGACAGACGCATGCCGGAGCTTGCCGCAACCGGACTTGCGCCTCCCTCCTGATTGGTCATCGCAGCATTTGCCGCAGCTCACCGCATGCATGGAGTCTTAGCTTTAGGCTGTAAGGTTGCAAGACACGAAATGAAATATTTTCATTCGCTGACAGCTTACGTTACAGCCTTACAGCCTTATTCTTACAGCTAATGTAGACGAGCCTTAAACTATCAGCGAATGAAAATATTTCATTTCGTGTCTTGCAACCTTACAGCCTTAAGCTAAGACTCCATGCATGCGGTGAGCTGCGGCAAATGCTGCGGTGACCAATCAGGAAGGAGGCGCAAGTCCGGTTGCGGCAAGCTCCGGCATGCGTCTGTCTCCTGATTGGTCACCGCAACCGTTTGCCGGAGCTCACCGCATGCATGGAGTCTTAGCTTTACTCTTACAGCTAATGTAGACGAGCCTTTACTCTTACAGCTATTGTAGACGAGCCTTAAGAAATAGACCAACCACAATCGATTATTATAAGAATAATTATTATAATAATTATTATAATAATTATAAGAATTATGGTTGGTCCATTTCTTACTGCTTACAACCTTATTCTTGCGGCCATTGTAGATGGGCCTTAAAGTCATTCTACAATACGTGTCGTAAGTTGTAAGCCGTAAGAACTAACCAATTATAGCCGATTATTTTTGTAATGACCGACTGTGATTCGCCAACTTAGGACACGTATTGTAGACCAGGCCTTAAGGCTTTAAGGCTTTAAGGCTTGATCTACAATACGTGTTGTAATGTGGCGGTTTTGAGACGGCGCCACTTACGAACACACCGATTAATGCGAAGCACTCAGACCGGGAAAAGGAGCTAAAGGAAAAGGGAGACGACCCGATATAGTCAGAAGAACCAGATCGCTTCAGCAGTAATAAAGTCTCGAACACATATGTCATTGTGAAACTTGACCTACAGTAAGCTGTAAGCCGTAAGAATTGGCGAATCATAGTCGATTATTACAAAAATAATTGGCTATAATTGGTCAGTTCTTACGGCTTATAACATACTACATGTATTGTAGAATGACCTTTACGGGATTTAGTGTATGAGAGAAATCTCCTTGAGCACTAACGCTCTCTTAGGAATATCGTAGCCGGAATATGAAACTGTAACTCGAAACAAGCATAGATGGTAATAGATATGAAATAGTGGGAAAAAGATATCGGAAAGTATCAAAAGAGTATGAATATCGAAAACAGGCCGAATATATATGTGTGTGTATTTATTTATTTATGTTTACAAATGTATACAGTAAAGTGCCCGGTTAATCGGTGCTCGATCTATTTTCCAAATTTATGCGTGCATTTTATTGAATGATATCGTATATAAAAATTTCAAAATATAATAAATAATAATTGATAAGTAATTAATAACACTTAAAAAAGTACTGAAAAGTTTTGTGTTATTTTGTTCTCTACATATATAATATATATAGACACACACATACGTTTGGGCCTCGAACGGCCGAGGCCGTCTGCCCCTGCCTGCCGGAAATGCGGGCAGGCGGGGACGCGAGCTCACCTTCCATATGGTGCAGGTGCTGACCGGGTTGGATGCTTCCGGCATGGATGCTTCGGTCGATACCTGCATCGGATTGGAAGGAAGCCCACTGCAGGATGTCACTGCCCGACGCGACAAGACACGATGCAGCCAGACACCCTAGCTGATTGCCAGGCGTGAGAAGAGCAGCGCCGTGTCCTCGCCCGGGAGGTGGGGTGCCAGGGGGAGGCCCTCTCGCTCCCGCACTTGCTAAGAGCAATGTGCGGGATAGAGGAGGTATGGGGAGCGGCGGCCTCCTTTTGTCGAGATGTCATGTCCCGCAAGGAGGCCGCCGAGTGGGAGCGCCGCCCATCCCGTCGCAGGGAGCGACGGAGGAGGCGGCGCTCCCCAGGGGCGGGGAGCGAGCCCGAGGTGGAGCCGGACGAGGAGGAGAGGCCTCCGGCGAGCTGGAGGCCGCCTCTTCGGCCGCTTCGGGACCGCTTTCAAGACGTAGTGGGGGTGGGTGAGGAGGGATAGGCTCTCTCACCTGCACAGCGCGTCGGTGAGGACAGAAAGAAGGGGAGTGGGGCTTGGTTGAGGCCAGGCCGCACTCCTCCTGCCACCCATTACCCACCCAGTAGGGAAGGAGGAAGGCAGGGCGAGGAGGAAGAGGGGCGGGTGTCCCCTCCTCCTTAATTTAGACCGGAAGGCCAACCCGGACGGGCAACCAGCCAGGGCGCAGCGCCCGTAACTCCCAAAAGAGAAAGGCGAGGCACTTGGGCGTGGGGCTCCATGAGAGCCCGGGGGGCCGGGGTGTCGGGGAAGGAATACAGGCGTAGCTCCTCTGACTCCCTCCACTTCGGTCCGAGCGGTAGGCACTCCGCAGGGGTTTTAGTCGTTAGGAGTCGGACATAACCCCGCTCTCTCCAAAGGGGCGGGGGTATCCATGACAGCTTTCCCCTGCGTGACCAAAAAAAAGACATACACATAGTGGGCGCCATCAAGGGCCTGAGACTGAAGGTGGCGCCCCAGAAGACGGATGCCGTCTTTTTCCACGACGGCAACCGTGGAGCGCCACTGAAATCACTGAAGCCACTGAAGTGGATGGAGTCCCCGTTCACGTCGGGCCGACGATTAAATATCTCGGCCTGACATTGGACGGCCGTTGGGACTTTGGGCCGCACTTCAGGCATCTGGCCCCCCGGATCCGCAAAATAGGTCTGACCTTGGTCAACCTGATGAGGACTCAGGGGGACTCAAGATGGAGGGCCCGTCGCTTGTATGTTGATATCGTGCTCTCGATCGCCCTCTATGGGGCACCCATATAGGCGCCCCAGCTCCTAGCCAGCCGCAGCAGCAAATGTCTGTTGAGCCGTGGTAGTGAGGGCGATTCGGGGGTACGGCACCGTGTCGTACATGGCGGCGACACCCTAGCCGGCTCTCTCGTGGAGCTCCTGGCTCAAGAGAGGTACGAGGGTGGTCCGATAAGTACTTAGCCTACAAAAGAAAGACGAAAATTTTAGAAAAGTGGCGATTTATTTCTCAACATAGTCTCCTTTTAGCTCGATACACTTGACCCAGCGATGCTCCAACTTCTTTAACCCGTCTGAAAAATACGTTTTCTCGAGGTCTGCAAAGTAGGCCTCCGTGGCGGCGATGACCTCCTCATTCGACTCAAACTTCTGCCCGGCGAGTGACTTTTTCAAGTTTGGAAACAAAAAGAAGTCGCACGGGGCCAAATCTGGAGAATACGGTGGATGGGGCAGCAGTTCGTAGCCCAATTCGACCAATTTGACCGTGGCGAGGGCGGAGGTGTGAGCCGGTGCGTTATCATGGTGGAAGAGCACTTTTTTCTTCGCCAAATGGGGCCGTTTTTTCTGCAATTCGGCGTCGAATCGGCCCAATAATTCGGCATAGTACAGCCCTGTGACCGTTTTGCCCTTCTCCTGGTAGTCGATGTAGATCACACCTTGTGAATCCCAGAAAACGGTGGCCATCACCTTTCCGGCCGATAGGACAGTCTTCGCCTTCTTCGGAGCACGTTCGCCGGGTGAAGTCCACTGTTTCGACTGTTCCTTGGTCTCTGGTGTGTACTAGTGGATCCATGTTTCGTCGACGGCCACGATACGACACAGAAACTCCTTCGGATTGCGCTTAAACAGCGTCAAACACTGCTCTGAAGTGGTCTCACGGTTGCGCTTGTTGTCCGGAGTGAGAAAACGCGGCACCCATTGCGCCGACAGCTTTCTCATGCCCAAAATTTCATGCAGGATATGACCCACGCGGTCTTTTGAGATGCCTACTGTCTCAGCTATCTCGCGCACCTTCAATCGGCGGTCTGCCAATACGAGATCGTGGATTTTTGTCATGTTATCCTCCGTGGTAGCCGTTTTCGGGGCACCTGGACGTGGCTCATCAAAAACCGACGTGCGACCACGTTGAAACTCGTTAAACCAATTTTTGACGGTCGCCATCGAAGGAGAAGAGTCACCGTACACAGCATCCAAGCGCTCTTTAATTTCGCTGCGCGATTTCCCTTCCAAAAACAAGAATCGAATCACCGACCGATATTGCTCTTTTTCCATTTTTCTAAAATCCGCGGACACGCCCGCTTCCACACGCGGTCAAAACAAAACTACGAGTTCGATTCGGCTGAAATTTCGACAGTAGCCGTCTACGAGAATGTATTACACGATAGTAAATTTCTCTTGCGATAGTGGCGCCATCGGGCGGTGAGGCTAAGTACTTATCGGACCGTCCTCGTACATCCTCTACTGGAGAGTCAAGGAGCTCCACGAGGGAGGGGAGGGACTAACGGTCAGGGGCCTGGCGGCCCTGAAGTCACAGGCCAGAGCCCGGGTATTGGAACGGTGGTCGGTCATATTGGCCGACCCCCGGGGACCTGGGCTCCGAACGGCCGAAGCCGTCCGCCCCTGTCTGCCCGAAGTAGCGGACAGGAGGGGACGGGGAATCACCTTCCATCTGGTGCAGGTGCTGACGAGACACGTGTGTTTCGGGAAGTATCTACGCCAGATAGGGAGGAAGCTCATCACAGGTTGTCATAACTGTCTGGAGCCTGTGGACACGGCGCACCATACGCTGGTGACATTGCATGGAGCCAGCAGCGCCATGTCCTGGCCCGGGCGGTGAAGTGCCGCGTGAAGGACCTCTCGCTCCCGCGCATGGTTTGCGCCATATGCGGGAGCGAGGAGGCATGGGGGTGGCGGCCTCCTTCTGTCGCGGAAGGAGACCGCCGGCCTGGTATCCGCCGCAGAGAGCGGCGGCGAAGGCGACGCTCTCCTGGAACGGGCAGCGGGCCCGAACTGGAGGCCGCCTCGGGCTCGCCTTCAGACGCGTGGGGGGGAGAGGGGGTAACGGGTGCGTAAAGCCCACCCGCCTCCTCCCAGGTGTCGATAGGAGTAGGTAAAGGGGGAGTGGAAGCCTGGTTGGGGCTCCACTCCTCTGTCCCCTTGATGAAAAAGGGGAGCGCGGAGGGAGGGTGGGTGTCCCCTCCCTCCAGTAAGTGAAACCAGAAGGCCAACCCGGCCGGGTAACCGGCCAGGGACTTCGCCCCCGACTCCCTTTGCGGGAGGGTGCGCGGTACATAGGCGGGGGGCTCTTAGTATGATCCCTGGGGCTGGGGTGTCGGGGAGGGAATACGGGAGTAGTTCCCCTGACTTCCCCACCACGGTCTGAAAGGTAGACACCCCGGTGGAATTTTAGCCGGTAGGAGTTCGGCATAACCCTTTTTTTTTGTTCACGCAGGGGAAATCCATCATGGATACCCCCGCCCCTTGGGGAGGGGCGGAGGTTATGTCGGACTCTTACCGACTAAAACCCCTGTGGGATGTCTACCTGTCGGACCGTGAGGAGGGGAGTTAGGGGAACTGCTCCCGCATTTCCTCCCCAACCCCCCGGCCCTAGGGCTCTATTCCAAGAGCCCCTCGCCTTCTTGTACCGCACCCCCTTCCCCTTTCGGGGAATTAGTGGGAGAGGTGCGGTCCTCGGCGGGTATCCCCGCCGGTTGGCCTTCTGGTGTCACCTTGGAGAAAGGGGACATCCACCCTTCCTCCTTATCCCCACTCTTCCTTAAGGGAGAGGGAGGGATTTTGGGGAGGTGGGCCCGACTCCAATCGGGTTCCCCACCTCCCCCTTTTCCCCCCTATCCAATCATTCAGAGGAGCGGGAGTTGCCCTCTCCGCTTCCCTCTGAATGACGGAGCTTGGCTCGAGGTGGCCGAGGGAGACGCCGACCCCTGTAGGCCGGCGCCCTCTCCTCGTCTGATGCCACCTCGGGCCCGCTTCCGACTCCCCCTTCCCTGGGGGAGCGCCGGCCCGCTGTCCTCTCCGACGGCGTTTGTAGGCCGGCGCCTCCACTCGGCGGCCTCCTTCCGGGAGATTACCTTCCCGCAGAAGGAGGCCGCGTCCCACGCTCTCTCGCTCCCGCACATGGCTCGCACCAGGTGCGGGAGCGAGAGCTCCCCGCCTTGGCAGTCCACCGCCCCGAGCAGGACCCGGCGCTGCTCCTCCCATGCCGCGCAGGCGGCTAGGGTGTGCAGCGCCGTGTCCTCTTGCTCGGGGCAGTGGTGGCACCGAGCGGTGGGCTCCTTCCTTATCCGGTGCAGATATCTCCCGAAGTATCCGTGCCCGGTCAATACCTGCACCAGGTGGAAGGACATTCCACGCCCCCTCCTGTCTGTCATTTCCGATAGACAGAGGCGGACAGCCTCGGCCGTTGCGAGACCGGACCCACGGGGGTCGGCTAACAAACTTTTCCACCGCTCCCGGGTCCGGTCTCTGGCCTGGGCCATCAGGCCCTTCAGGCCCCTGGCCGTCAGCTGTCCCCCCTCGCGGAGCTCCTTCACTCGCCAGTAGAGGATCCTCCTCTCCTCGGCGAGGAGCTCCACAGGGGGGAGCCGGCTAGGGTGGTCGCCGCCATGTATGACACGGTGCGGAACCCCCCCCCGAATCACCTTGATCATTAGAGGCCTAAGGGCCTGCCTCAGCTGCCTCTTGGCCACCACGGTGGCCAGCAGCTGAAGGGCCCATATAGACGCACCGTATAGGGCGATCGAGAGAACCGCACCGACATACAGGCGGCGAGCCTGCCATCCTGGGCCCTCCTGGGCGCGCATCAGCCTGGACACGGCCAGGCCGGTTTTGCGCAGCCTGGGGGCCAGCAGCCTGAAGTGTGGGCCGAATGACCACCGGCTGTCCAACGTCAGGCCGAGATATTTCATCGTCAGCCCGACGCGGACGTGGACGCCATCGACTAGGACCCAGGTCTCCGGCGGCGTCCGACGCCGGCCGTGAAAAAACACAGCCTGAGTCTTCTGAGGCGCCACCTTGAGACCCAGGTGTCCGATGGTTCCCACCACTGATGCCACTGCCACCTCCGCGCGGAAGCGGGCCGCCTCCCAGTTCCCCACTTCGGCTACCACTAACGTGTCGTCTGCGTAGCAGACGACGTGGCAGCCGTCGGGGAGCGGAATGCGAAGGACCCGGTCGAAGCCGATGTCCCATAGCAGAGGACCGAGCACCGATCCCTGCGGGACACCGCGCTCCATAGTGCGCCAGCCTTGAACTCCGCCTTGCTTGGTGAAGGCGAGGACTCTGTCCCCGAAGTAGGCGGATATTATCCGCCGGAGATAGGCGGGCACCTCGAAGTGCTCGAGGGCCCGTCCTATCTCCGGCCAGGGCAGGGTGTTGAAGGCGTTGGAAATGTCTAGTGACATTCGGCATAATCCTCGCTCCTCAAGGGGCGGGGTTATCCATGATGGATTTCCCTACCGTTATAAAAAAAAGTAAGACACACACATACACCATCAAGGACCTGAGTCTAAAGGTGGCGTCCCGTAAGACTGAGGCCGTGTTTTTTCACGATGGCAATCGCGGGGCACTGCCGAGGACCCAGGTCCTGGTGGATGGAGTCCACGTACACATCGGGCCCACGATAAAATATCTGGGCCTGACGTTGGACAGCCGTTAGGACTTCGGGCCGCACTTTAGGCAGCTGGTCCCACGGGTCCGCAAAGCGGGACTGGCTCTCGCCAGCCTAATGCGGCCCCAGGGAGGTCCAGGATGGCGGGCTCGCTGCCTGTATATAGGTATGGGACTCTGGATAGCTCGATAGTACGAGGCGCCCATATGGGCGCTCCAGTTCATGGCCACCGGCCGCAGTAAGCGCCTCATGTGCCAGGCGCTGCGCTCGGTGGTCGTGAGGGCGATTCGGGAGTACCGCACCGTTTCTTACATGGCGGCGACCACCCTGGCCGGCACCCCTCCCGTGGAGCTCCTCGCTCCGCGAGGAGGGGGAGTTAACGGCCAAGGGCCTAGCGGCCCTGAAGTCCCAGGTCAAAGCCCGGGTACTGGAGCGGTGGTCGGACATGTTGTCCGACCCCTATGGACCCGGGCTCGCAACGGCCGAGGCTTTTTTTGTCACGCAGGGGAAATCCTTATGGATACCCCCGACCCCTTGAGGGGGGGTCAGGGATTATGCCGGACTTTACCGGCTAAAACCCCTGTGGGGTGCCTACCATTCGGACTGTGGTGGGGGAGTCAAGGGAACTATGTCTGTATTCCCTCCCCGACACCCCGGCCTCAGGGCTCTCACGGAGCCCCACGCCCATGTACCGCGCCCCTCCTATTGGGAGTAATGGCCGCGGTGCTCCGGCCGGTTACCCAACCGGGTTGGTCTTCTGGTTTAGTTTCGGAGAAAGGGGACACCCACTCTCCCTCCTCGCCACCTTTCCTCCCCCTTCTCTACTAGTATGAAGGGGGGAACAGGGTAGTGAGGCCCAGCCCCAACCAGGCCCTACTCCCCTTCACCCTACCATTACCGACGCTACTGGTAGGTGAGAAGATTTATTCCCTCTCACCTACCCCCCACCGCTGCGTCAAAGTCGGTCCCGAGGCGGCCGAGGAGGCGGCCCCCGGCGAGCCGGTGGCCTCTCCTCCTCGACCGGCGCCACCTCAGGTCCACTCCCCCCTTGGGGAGCGCCGCTCTTCCGTCGCGGATTGCGACAGGGTGCGCGACGCTCCCACCCGGCGGCCTTCTTGCGGGACATTACGTCCCGGCAAAAGGAAACCGCCGATTCCCATACCTCCTCACTCCCGCACATTGCTTTGAGCAAGTGCGGAAGCGAGAGGGCCCCCCCTCTTAACATTCTACCGCCCGGGCGAGGACACGGCGTTGCGGAGCCCAAGCCTGGCACACGGCCAGAGTGCGTTCCGCCGTGTCCTGCGGCTCTGGGCAGTGGTGACAGCCCGTGGTGAGCTCCCTTCCAATCCGGTGCAGGTACCGACCGAAGCACCCGTGCCCGGTCAGCACCTGCACCATATGGAAGGTGAGCCCGCATCCTCGCCTGTTCGCCATTTCTGGCAGATAGGGGCGGACCGCCTCGGCCGTTCGGATCCCGAATTTTTTGGGGTCAGCCAATATGGCTGACCACCGTTCCAGGACTCGGGATCTGGCCTGGGATTCCAAGGCCCTCAGGTCCCTAACCGATGGAACTTCCCCCTTCTCGCGGAGTTCCTTCACTCTCCAATAGAGGGTGTGTCTTGATTCGGCAAAGAGCTCCACGGGGGGGGGGGTCCGGCCAGGGCCGTCGCCGCCCTATATGAGATGGTGCGGTACCCCTGAATCGCCCTCACGACCACCGACCGCATCGCCTGTTACAGGCGACTCTTGTTGCGGCCGATGGCCATATGTCAGGGCGTCCATATGGGCGCTCCGTAGAGGGCGATCGAGAGCACCACACCGATATAGAAGCGGCGCGCGTGCCATCTGGGGCCCCCCGGGGTCACTGGGTCCTCATCAGGCTGGCCAATGTCAGACCTGCTTTACGGACCCGGGGGGCCAGGCTCCTGAAATGGGCCTCGAAATTCCAGGGGCCGTCCAACGTCAGGCCCAGATACTTGATCGTAGGCCCGACGCGGCCGCGGACTCCATCCACCCGGACCCGGGACTCCGGTGGCGCCCCTCGACGGTGACCATGAAAGCAACGGCCGAGGCTGTCCGCTAGGGTGGAACGAAAAAATCAAAATTGAAATATTCAAAATTGGGTAATGTGCAAAATTTGTGTCTTGACCTCAGTAAGAAACGTGCAAAAGGAGATTACTCTGAGTCAATATCTTCTATTCCGGCAACGCACTTAAAGTTTCGTTTTTAGGTGAAATTCCCAAAACGTACGAAGAAGCTCTTATGTGCTTAAAATTACGTCAGTACGTCTTAGAGTAATTCATTATTTTCTATGCCTTAGCATAGAAAATAGGATATATTATGATAAAAAAGTGTGTCAAAGCAATATATTTTTCAGCTTTTTTCTTAAATTACACGTGCAACTCTTCGCTCGCCGTGAAGGTGACTCAGAACTCACCATGTGAAGGTGATTGCACTTTGTGAGTTCCTCCCCTAGCTCTTCCCTACCTCCAAACCGTAATGGACTAGAATAAAATTTAACTTTGCGCTTTGCTTAACAATATTTATTAATGACTGAAGTCCCGCTTTGTCTCAAACTGTGGCATAAGAGCCACTTTCATGATTCATGAAAGTTTATACACCGACTTGGTTCAAAATTAAATTACATCATTCTTTAAAGGATGGATCCAGGAACCTATATTTCCTCATTTGCAAATCCCATTATTTGCCTAAAAAGTACTTTCAAATAATTAATCCTGTCATTGCGAGAAATGCATTTTTTGCATCTTCAGAAAATCTTCTCAGCATGCTCACAAATGAGAGGACAGAGATAAGAGAACTTGCTATCCAGAAAATAATAGAAGCAAAAGAAGCGGAGGCTGCAAATCCCGGGTTTATAAGGTCTTTCTCACTGCCTAAAATTAATTTTCAGGCCACAGACTACAAAGACATGATTGATTGGTCTACAGAAGTAACAAGTCCTCCTGTTCTTAAGAACTTTTCAGACAAGCACTTGAGGAATTTCCTATCTGAAAATAAAATTCCCCAGATTTGGGATTTTCAAGCTTTCCCAGCTCATATACAGGAGGTGAAGAGAATAGTGAAATTAGTGACTGAAGCATCTAACAAGGTCTTTGGACAGGAGGTAAGAAATGGTCATATAAGGGCCACGTTAGCTTCTCGGGCTCTTATGCTACAGTTTGAGACAAAGCGGGACTTCAGTCATTAATAAATATTGTTAAGCAAAGCGCGAAGTTAAATTTTATTCTAGTCCATTACGGTTGGGAGGTAAGGAAGGGCTAGGGGAGGAACTCGCAAAGTGCAACCACCTTTACGTGGTGAGTTCTGAGTCACCTTCACGGCGAGCGAAGAGTTGCACGTGTAACTTTAGAAAAAAGCTGAAAAATATATTGTTTTGACACACTTTTTATCATAATATATCCTATTTTCTATGCTAAGGCATAATAATGAATTGCTCTAAGACGTACTGACGTAATTTTAAGCGCATAAGAGCTTCTTCGTACGTTTTGGGAATTTCACCTAAAAACGAAACTTTAAGTGCTTTGCCGGAACAGAAGATATTGACTCAGAGTGATCTCCTTTTGCTTATTGAATGATCTCCGTTTCTTACTGAGGTCAAGACACAACTTTTGCACACTACCCGATTTTGAATATTTCAATTTTGATTTTTTCGCTCACCCTACTGTCCGCCTCTGTCTGCCCGAACTGGCAGACAGGAGGGGGCGTGGTTTCGCCTTTCATTTGATGCAGTTGCTGACCATGGTTGTTTCGGTCGGTACTTGCGTCGAATTAGGAAGGAACCCACTACTCGATGCCACCATTGCCCGGTGCTCGAGGACACGGCGTATCATACGCTGGTCACATGCGATGTATGAGGCCAGCAACGCCGTGTCCTCGTCCGGGCGGTGGGGTGCTGAGAGAGGGACCTCTCGCTCCCGCGCATAGTAAGAGCCATGTGCGGGAGCGAGGAGGCTTGGGGGGCGGCGGCCTCCTTCTGTCGAGACATAATGTCCCAGAAGGAAGCCGCCGAGTGGGAGCGCCGTCCCGGAACCCATCGCAGGGAGCGACGGGGAAGGAGGCGCTCCCCAGGTATAGGGAGCGGGCCCGAGGTGGCGCCGGCCGAGGAGCGGCCACCGATTCGTCGGGGGTCCCCTTGGCCGCTCTGGGGCCAGACTTCGTCCACGCCGGGAGGGGGCAAGGCGCATAAGGCCTGCCCCCCCCCCGAGCGACGGTGAAGAACGTCAAGGGGAGAGTGGTGGCCAGTTTGGGGACGGCGATTGTGGAGCCGGGGGGTTGGGGAGGGAATGCGGGAGCAGTTCCTCTAACTCCCCTCCTCACGGTCCGACAGGTAGACATCCCGCAGGGGTTTTAGTCGGAAGAGTCCGACATAATCCCCGTCCCTCCCCAAGGGGGCGGGGGTATCCATGATGGATTTCCCCTGCGCGAACAAAAAAAAGTTCGGGGACTGCGCCCACTCCCCTGTCCTCATTCCGGGAGGCCGGCCGGGGCGCTGCGCCCCCGACTCCCTTTGTGGGAGGGTGCGGCACTTAACATGCCCTGAGGAATCATACAGGGATTTTATGGTTGAGGCCAGGCGCCGGATTAAGCCCGAGGACCTAGGGATACTAGGCGTCCTGAGGGTGCGTACTGCCCGCACCGTGGCTTTACTGATTGAGGTGCTTGGTCTCAACGCCGGGGCTTCCGCCGACCGGCTGGCGGACGAGCTCCTACAGCTGGCGGAGGAAAAGAGCCCCGGTTATCGCGTCCAGAGACCAGTGAGGTCTACAGCGCTTGGACTCACCGGGCTGGACGTGACGACCGGAGCCGACGAGGCGATAGCCGCCGTGTCCCTCGCTGGGGGGTGTTTGCCCTAGGAGATCTCCGTCGGTGAGTACAGCCTATCTCAGCGGGGGACGGCCACTGCGGTGGTGCGGTGCTCGCTAGTGGCGGCCGCTAAGGTCTCCGCGGCGGGACGGGTCCAGGTGGGCTGGGCCCGCGCCGGGGTGGTGGCGCTGTCCGCTCGCGCGATGTTGTGCTACAGGTGCTTGGGGCCTGGGCACGTGCGCGAGCGGTGTAAGAGCGCCGCCGACCGCAGCGATCAATGTTATCGCTGCGGTAACCCCGGCCACCGCGCCACGAAATGGCGTTGTGACAGCGGCGCATTGCAATGTGTGTGCAGAGGCAGGCAGGAAAGCCGACCAGGTTGGCGGACCTGCCTGCAAACCCCTCTTAGGCCGGAGGAGTAGGAGGGGAGGGGTGAGGAACCCGGCATCGAAGGAGAAAAGGGGAGTATTACCCCTACCCCTCCAGTGAAAGACAAAGGGGAGACCAGGCCGGCCCTCCGAGGGAGAAAGAGGAAAAGAGGGAAGCCGCACCGGCCTCCCTCCCCACGAGGAACGGGGGACCGACGGAGATGGAGGTGACGGTAGCAACCCCTGCCCCGGACCCCATCCAGGAGATGGAGATCCCGGAGGAGGTGAAGCCCCATAGGGAAAAAAGGAAGAGGGGAGCCATGGTGGCCACGATCCCAATGGAACCGGAGGAGAAGACGGCAGCAGCAGAGGAGAAGGAGGCGACGCCATTCCCCCCGACGGCAGCGGTGGAGAAGGTGAGGAGGATGGAGGTTACTGCCACATTCCCAACTATTGTAGTCGAGGGGGAGTTGGAGGATGCGCCATCCCCGACTTCCCCAATTGATGGTCCCTCCTCATACTCCCGAGAGGAGGGGGCCGACCAGGTAAGGACCCCACATGTAGGGACCTCCCATGTAGCCTCCACGGAGGCACCCGAGCTAGAGGCCACCACAGCCGATGTCCCCCCCGGAGAGACTGAGGTGGCGTTATCGCTGTCTGACGTCTCCTCGGGGGGGAGGGGTACAGAGGTAGAGCACCCAGAGGAGGAGTGAAAGGCTTCGCCTTCACGCTCCTCCGGGTCTCTCAGACCAACCTCGGCCGCGGCACCCGAGCCCATGACCTGTGGGTACACAGGCTCAAGGAACTGGGTGACGGGCTGGGGGTGGCCACGGAGCCGTGGTGGGTGCCGACCGGTAACACTAACTGATCGGAAAGCTTTGACGGCTCCGTGGCCGTGATGGCCAATCCCGCAGCGGGCTCCTCCCCTATAAAGTCAGGAAGAGGGGGAGCTCGTATGAGACAGTCGACTGTGGGCCCATGAGGGTGGTGGGAGTATATCTTCACCATTGTCAAAATAAGGCCGGCCTCGGAGACTTTGCCCGCATAGTGAGGGTCCTCGACAGGGTCGGGGATGTAGTGCGACAGTGCCACCCCCGACCTGTGGTCGTTGCCAGAGATTTTAACGCCCACTCTGTTGAGTGGGGCTGCAGTCCCCGGCAGGAGGACCCTCGGGGCAAGGCTGTGGTCGACTGGGCGGCGGGGTTAAACCTCCTGTTAATGAACAGGGGGTCAACCAGCACCTGCGTGCGGCCGAACGGGGAGTCAGTCATAAATTTGACGTGGGCTTCCCCTTCGGCCGCCCGGAATTTCCGGGAATGGGTGGTGGAGGTGGGGAGCGAAACGTTATCCGATCATCGGTATATAACATGTTCTCTTCGCCTCCCCACCCCTCAGCGGGTGATGGACCGCCGCCCGGGGGAGGGCGACTTTCCCTCCCTAAAAGATGGGCTCTCGGTCGACTGGACGCGGGTAGGTTCCAGGCGGTCGTTCTTGTGGCCACCTGGTATCTCGAGCAAAGGCCAGGTGAGTGGGACCCCAGCCCCCCACTGGAGGGGGCCAGGGAGATAGTGGCATCGGCTTACGACGCCGCGATGCCCCGGTCCCACCCCTGTCGGCGTCGGGCCGCATATTGGTGGAACGAGGCCATTGTCAAACTCCGACAGGCCTGTATCCAAGCCAGGAGGGAGTATTCCCGGGCCCGGGAGCGAGACGGGGATGCCACAAGAGTGAAGGTAGGCTGCCTCGGAGCAAGGGAGGCCTTCAAAGCCGCCGTAGCAGAGGCAAAGGCGGGAGCCTGGGAGCAATTGGTGAGCTCCCTGGATGACGACCAGTGGGGGTGCCCATACAAACGGACAATGGGGAAGATCCGTCCGTGGGCACCCCCACCAACGGAGTCAATGGACCCCCATGACCTCAGGGGGCTTCTCGACACCTTCTTTCCGAGGAAGGAGCCCCGCTCCCAGATTCCTGTTACTGAAATCCAGGACGGGGATTGGAACAAGGACCTGAGTCACACCAGAGGAGTTCACCATGGTCGGGGGGAAGCTCGGGGCCAAGGGCAAGGCCCCTGGCCCCGACGGCATTCCTGGTCGACCATGGGCTCTCGCCCTCTGCGAAGGGAACCTATCTGCAACCACGTGGGATGTTCTCGACGGGAGTCTGAAGGAGGGGGTTTTCCCCCAGGAGTTTAAAAGGGCCAAGTTGGTCCTCCTCCCGAAGGAGAGCAAGACGCCCGGCGGGGCGCCGGCCTACAGGCCGATATGCCTGCTGGACGAGGCGGACAAGATGCTGGAGTGCATCATTGCTGACCGCCTCGTCTAGCATCTGTCCTCGGAGGGGCCGGACCTCTACGACAACCAGTACGGGTTCAGGCCCGGGCGCTTGACGCTAGACGCGATCCATTATGTCTGGGACCTGACCCGTACGGTCGTGGACGAGGGGGATGGGGTGTTACTCGCGGTATCGTTAGACATAACGAATGCGTTCAACACCATGCCCTAGCCGGAGATTGTACGGGCCCGAGTATCATGGGGTGCCTGTCTATCTCCGGCGCATCCTGTCGGCCTATTTCGGGAGCAGGGACCTCGCCTACTCGGGAAGAGGCGGGGTCCAAGGCCGGCGCACCATGGAGCGCGGTGTTCTGCAGGGGTCGGTACTCGGCCCCCTGCTATGGAACATCACAGGTGTTTCGCTCTCCCTTTCCCCTCGGCTGCCACATAGTCTGCTACGCAGACAATACGCTGGTATTGGCCGGGGGGAGGACTGGGGGAAGCCCGCCTTCACACGGAAACGGCACTGGCATCGATGGTGGGCACCATCAGCGACCTAGGGCTCAGGGTGGCCCCGAAAAGACTAATGTTTTTACATAGCCAATGTTTGTACATAGCCAAGCCATGTACTTTCATGGCAGGGGTGGGGGGGGGGCGCCGCGTACTCAGGTCCTGATGGATGGAGTCTGTATCCGCGTCGGGCCCACGATCAAATATCTGGGCCTGACGCTGGACGGTCGATGGGGATTCGGGCCGCATTTCAGGCAGCTGGTCCCTCGGGTTCGCAAGGCAGGACAGGCTCTGGTCGGTCTCATGCGGACCCAGGTGGGCCCAGGTTGGCGAGCTCGCCGCCTGTACGTTGGTGTCGCGCTCTCGATCGCTGTCTATGGAACGCCCATTTGGGCGCCTCGATTATTAGCCGCCGGCCGCAACAGGAACTTGTTGCGCCAGGCCACGCGAGCGGTGGTATTGAGGGCAGTTCGGAGGTACGGCATCGTCTCGTATATGGCGGCGACCACCTTGGCCGTCTCCCCTCCAGTGGAGCTCCTAGCCGAGGAACGGCACCTCCTATATTCGAGGGTGAAGGAGCTTCGCGGACGGGGTGAGCTAACGAACAGAAGCCTGGCGGCCCTCAAGACTCAGACCAGAGCCCTTGGGACGGTGATCGGCCGAGTTGGCTGATCCCCGGGTACCCGGGCTTCAAACGGCCGAGACCGTTTGCCCCTGTCTACCGGAAATGGTGGACAGAAGGGGATGCGGACTCTCTTTTCATCTGGTGCAGGTGCTGACCGGATACAGTTGCTTTGGAAAGTACCTTCAGCGAATAGGGAAGGAACCCACCACCGAGTGCCACCACTGCCCGGAGCGGAAGGACATGGCGCATCATACTCTGACTTTGTGCCCGGCATGGAGTCAGGAGCGCCGTGTCCTGGCCCGGGCGGTGGTGTGCCGGGTGGAAGCACTCTCGTTCCCGCGCATGGTGGGTGCCATATGCGGGAGCGAGGGTCATGGGGGGCGGCGGCCTCCTTCTGTAGGGACGTGATGTCCCAGAAGGAGGCCGCCGAATGGGAGCGTCGCCCCGGAATTCGTCGCAGGCGGCGACGGGGGGTGCGGCGCTCCCCGGGAATAGAAAGCGGGCCCCAGGTGGCGCCGGCCGAGGAGAAACCGCCCCCGATCCGTCGAGGGCCTCCTCGGCCGCTTCGGACCCGCCTTCGGATGCGCGGAGAAAGGGCGACGGGAGGGACATGAAGCCTCCCACATCCCCGCGCGTCGGTAGAGGTAGGCAAGGGGGTTGAAGGCCCGTTTGGGGATGGGCCTCACATCCCGCCCTCCCTCTTGGCTGGTACCCGAGGAGGGGGGCGTATAGAGAGGGTGGTGTTCCCTTCTCTCCAAATAGAAACCGGAAGGACAGGGAAGGAAGGATAGGGCGCGGTACCCAGTTGGATAACCGGCCGGGGTACCGCGCCCTAGACTCCCCTGTGGGAGATGGGAGGGCGCGGTAGTTGGGCGTGGAACTCCTCGTATGAGCCCTGGGGCCGGGGTGTCGAGGAGGGAATGCAGACAGTTTCCCTAACTCTCCCCACTTCGACTCGATCGGTAGATATCCCGGTGGGGTTTTAGTGAGTAAGAGTCTCATATAACCCCCGCCTCCCCCAAGAGGCGGGGGTATCTATGATAGATTTGCCCACCGTTATAAAAAAAAGTGCGCCACTTGGGCATGGGGTGTCGGGGAGGGAATACAGGCGTAATTCCCTTGACTACCCTCATTCTGATCCGATCGGTAGACACCCCGATATGGTTTTAGCTGGTGAGAGTCCGCCATAACCCTCGGCCCCCCTAAGGGCCGAGGCCATCCGTGAGGATTTCCCCACCGTTATAAAAAAAGGTTTTGGGTATGGGTGCGGATTGCGGGTGGGGGTGTGCGTGTGCGTCTTTTCTTCTTTTTACAACGGTGGGGAATTCCTCATGGATACCTCTGCCCTTTGGAGGGGTGTGGGTTATGCTGGATTCTTACCGGCTAAAACCCCACCAGGGTATCTACCGATCGGGCCGAAGTGGTGGGAGTCAGGGGAACTACGCTTGTATTCCCTCCCCGACACCCCGGCCACAGGGCTCTACTGGAACCTCACGCCGAAGTGCCGCACCCCCTCCCACAATGGGAGTCGGGGGCGCGGCGGCCGGACCGGTTGCCTGGCCAGGTTGGCCTTCTGGTTTCAATTTTGGAGACAGGGAAGCACCCACCCTCTCTTCTAGTCTCCCTCGCTAGCCGAGTGTGGCCGGGCAAGTGGGACCCGTTCCTAGACGGGCCACCGCTTCCCCCTTTACAATCATCACCGTCGCTCGGGGGGCGGGGTGCGGGCCTTATGCCCCTTGCCCCCCCGCGCGGATGGAGTCTGACTGAGGCGGTCGAGGGGGGCCCCGACGAACCGGGGGCCGCTCCACGGCCGGCGCCACCTCGGCTCCGCTCCCTATATCTGGGGAGCACCGCCTTCTTCCCCGTCGCTCCCTGCGACGGGTTCCGAAGCGGCACTCCCATTCGGCAGCCTGCTTCTGGGACATTATGTCTCTGCAGAAGGAGACTGCCGCTCCCCATACCTCCTCGCACATGACTTTCATCATACGCGGGAGCGAGAGGTCTCCCGCTCGGCACCCCACCGTCCGGGCGAGGACACGGCGTTGCTGGCCCCATGCTTCGCATGCGCACCATGTGTCGCAGTGTAAGGTGCGCCGTGTCCTTCAACACTGGGCAGTGGTGGTATCGAGTGGTAGGTTCTTTCCTGATTCGATGCAGGTACCGACCGAAACGACCATGTCCGGTCAGCACCTGCGTCAAATGGAAGGCGAGTCCACGCCCCCTCCTGTCTGTCAGTTCAGGTAGACAGGGGCGAACAGCCCCTGTCTACCCGACCCCACGGGGGTCGGACCCGGATCCACGGGGGTCGGACAATATGTCCGACCACCGCTCCTGTACCCGGGCTCTGGCCTGGGACTTCAAGGCCGCTAGGCTCCTGGCCGTCAGTTCCCCCTCCTCGTGGAGTTCCCGTACTCTCTAATATAAGGTACTGCGCGCCTCAGCGAGGAGCTTCACGGGGGGGGGGGTGCCGGCCAGGTTGATCGCGGCCATATATGAAACGGTTAGATATTCTCGGACAGCCCTCACGATCACCGATCGCAGCGACTGGCGCATAAGGTGTTTGCTGCGGCCGGTGGCCATAAGCTGGGGCGTCCACATAGGCGTTCCATCGAGGGCTATCAAGAGCACCACACCTATATACAGGCGGCGAGCCCTCCATCCTGGGCCCCCTTGGGTCCGTACGAGGCTGGTGAGAGCCAGTCTTGCCTTATAGACCAGGGGGATCAGCTGCCTAAAATGCGGCCCGAAATCCCAGCGGCTGTCCAATGTCAGGCCCAGATACTTTATCGTCGACCCGATGTGGACGCGGACTCCGTCCTCCAGGACCCAGGTCCTCGGCGGCGCCCCACGACTGCCGTTGTGAAAAAAAGTTGCTTCAGTCTTGTGGGATGCCACATTTAGACCCAGGTCCTTGATGATACCCACCACCGATGCTAGTGCCACCTCCACGCAGAGGCGGGCTCCTCCCAGTTCTCCTCCCTGGCCCCCACTAACGTGTCATCTGCGTAGCAGATGACGTGGCAGCCGGAAGGGAAGGGAAAGCGAAGCACCCTGTCGGACGCGATGTCCCATAGCAGGGGGCCGAGAACCGACCCCTGCGGGACACCGCATTCCATTTGGCGCCGGTCTAGGACCCCGCCTCTCCCCGAGTAGGCGAGGTCCCTGTCGAAGTAGGTCACGAGCATATGCCGGAGATAAGCAGGCACTCGATGGTGCTCGAGCGCCCGCCCAATCTCCGGCCAGGGCAGGGTGTTGAACGCATTCGTTATATCCAACGATATCGCGAGCAACACCTCGCTCCCCTCCTCCACGACAGTACGGGTCAGGTCCCGAACGTGCTGGATGGCATCCAATGTAGATCGTCCGGGTCTGAACTCATACAGATTTTCAGGGAGGTTCGGCCCCTTCGAGGACAGGTGCTGAACGAGGCGGTCGGTAATAATGTGCTCAACCATCTCGCCTGCCCCGTTCAGCAGGACTAAAGGTTGGCGCGCGATCGGACACCTTGCTGTCCTTCGGGAGGAGGACCAATTTGACCCTCCTCCACTCTGAGGGGAATACCCCCTCCCTGAGGCATCAGTTGATAGTGTCCCGTGTGGCTGCGGACAGGCTCCTTTCGCCGAGGGCGAGAACCCAGGAGCGGCCAGGAATGCCGTCGGGGCTAGGGGCCTTGCCCTTGGCCCCGAGCTTCTTTCTGGCCTTGGCGAACTCCTCTGGAGTAACCATCAGGCCCTCGTTCCAGTCCCCGTCCTCTCGCTCGGGGACAGGTATCCGGGGGGGGGCCCATTCACCCTCGGAAAGAGGGTGTTTAAGAGCCCCACGAGGGCCTGGTGGTCCAAAGACTCTGTTGGTGGCTGTGCCTACGGACGAATCTTACCGATTGTCCGTTTATAAATGCGCCCCTACGGATCTTCGTTCAGGGAGTCCACCAATTGTTCCTAGGCTCTCTTTTTTGCCTCGGCAATGGCGGCCTTGAGGGCTTCCCTCGCTTGGAAGTAGTCCTCCCTCGCCCTTGCGGCATCCCCATCTAGTCGCTGGGCCCGGGTATAAGCCCGCCTGGTTTGGACAGAGGCCTGCCGTAATTCGGCTATGGTCTCCATCCACCAGTATGCGGTCCGGTGCCGACGGGGATGGGACTTGGGCATCGCAGCGTCGCATATCGACGCCACGATGCCCACTATCTCCTTAGCTCCCTCCTGGGGGCTAAGGTCCCAACCACCTGGCCTCTCTACGAGATGCCAGGTGGCCACAAGGACGGCCGCCTGGAACTTGTCCGCGTCAAGCCGACCAAGGGCCCATCTCTTGGGGAGGGGAATGTTCCCTTCCCTTGGGTGACAGTCCAGCACCCGCTGTTGAGGAGTGGGGAGACGGAGAAAACACGTTATATATCTATGATTAGACAACGTCTCACTCTCCGCCTCAACCACCCATTCCCCGAATATTCGGGCGGCTGAGGGGGAAGCCCATGTCAAGTCTATGACCGACTCCCCCCTCAGCCGAATGCAGGTGTTGGTCGACCTCCTGTTCATCAATAGGAGGCCGAGTCCCGCCATCCAGTTGACCACGGCCCTGCCCCGAGAGTCCCCTTGCCGGGGATCGTAATCCCACCCTGTTGAGTGGGCGTTGAAATCCCCGGCAACTATGATGGGTCGGGGATGGCACTGTCGTACCAAATCTCCGACCCTGTCGAGGACCCCTCTATTCGGGCAGGGTCTCCGAGGTCGATCTTGTTCCTGCGGTGGTGGAAATAAACCCCCACCACAGTGGCGGGCCCCTAGTTGACAGCCACATACGAGATCCCCCTCTTCCTGATTTTACAGGAGGGGGATTCCCGGGACAGGCCACCACGGCCACCATGTCGTCGCGGCTGTCCGACCAGTTTGGATTACCGGCCGGCACCCACGACGACTCGATAGCCACCCCCAACCCGGCGTCCAGTTCCGCAAGCCTGTGAACCCACAGGTCTTGGGCCCGGGCGTCGCGGCCAAGGTTAGCCTATAGGATCCGGAGGAGCGTGAAGTTTGAGCCTCCTCCGGGCGCCCTACTTCCTCCTCTTCGGAGAAGACTATCGGAGTGAACTCCGAACAGTTTCCTTCTCTGAGGTGGTTTCGGCTATGATGGTTTCTTTCTCAGGTGCCTTTGCAGAGTCGGAGATACAGGGGGTCCCTATCTCATTGTCTCCCTCTTCTCGGGAATATGAGTGGGGGCATCCGTTTGAGGAGCCGGGGGTGGCGCACCCACCGGCTCCCCTTCGACAGCTAGGGCCGTTGGGGGTGTTGCACCATGCTCCACTCTCCTCACCTTGTCCGCTATCTCAGTCAGTGACGAAGTCCCTCCTTCCTGGTCCCTCGTTGGGAGGGCGACTTCGTCCGTCGCCCCCCTTTTCCTCGTCTCTCTCCGGAACCGCTGCTCCTCCAGGGCCTCTTTCAGGAGCTGGTCCGAGGAGGTCAGGAGGGTCAGAACGACCTCCATCTCTTTGTTGCTCTCCTCCCTCGTAGGAAGGGAGGCCGGCCTGACCTCCCCACTCTGTCCTGTGCCTGGTCCTCCCGCTGCGTGCCGCAGGATTCGGGAGTTCGGGCCTCTTCTTCCTGCACTGCAGCCTCCCTCGCTGAGGGAGGGGACCGGGGCGTTCTCTCCCCGGCTCCGCGACTGGCCTCCTTCCTTCATTTCTCCCCCTTCTGTTTTTTCTTCCCGGGGGGTCTGCAGGCCGGCCCGTCTCGGCGCACATGCCACAGTGCGCCATCGCCGTCTTGCAGTCCTTGGCGCGGTGGCCGGGGTTACCGCAGCGATAGCACAAATCGCTGCGGTCGACGGCGCTAGTGCACCGCTCGCGCATATGGCCCCGCTCTAGACATTTGAAGCAGATCGTCGCGCGAGCAGGCAGAGCCGTCACCTCAGCGCGGCTCCAGCCTACCTGGATCCGCTCCGCAGTGGCGACCTTCGCGGCCGCCGCCAGCGGACACCGCACCATCACTGCCGCTGTCCCCCGCTGGGATAGGCTAAGCTCACCTATGGAGACTTCCGCAAGCGAGCATCCCCCATCGAGGGACACCGCGACCGTTACCTCGTCCGCCCCGGTTGTTAGATTCAGGCCGGTCAATCGCAACGATGCGATCTTGAACGGCTTCTCGATTTTGTAACCGGGGCCCCTTTCCGCCGCCAGCTTATCGAGCTCTTCGGCAAGTCGGTCGGCGGCCGCCCCCGAGTTGAGACTAAGCACCTCCACAAGCAAGTCCCTATTCAGGGCCTAGCGGACCAGGAGGGAACCCGGGATTCCCAGGTCCGCCGGCTTGATGCGGCACCTGACCTCAACCATAAACTCCTGATATTTATCAGGGAAGCACCTTATTGTAACGGCCGCAGATCTCGGCGGCTTTAGCTTTACCAGCCGTGCCGCCGGACATCCCTTCTTAGGCCCGGTAACCTTTGGAGGGGGAAGAGTTGGTCCACTTCCCTTCTTCTCCTCCTCCCTTATCCTCTTCTTTGTCTTCCCTCCCAGGACCTTGGACCATTGCTCCTGGAGAGCTATCATGGACTGAGGGGCTCCATGGAGCTCCCCCGTGGACGCCACCTTGCCGTGGTGGGGGAGCTTGCGGATCCCAATGATGTACAGGGCTGTACCGGCAGGGGCTTCGGCCCCTGGCAGGTTCTACCATGCCGGAGTGGCCTGTACGGAGAGACCTTACTAAGAGCGTCCATAATATTCCTGGATGGGCAGCTGCCTCCAGGTTTTATCCAGGGACTGGAGGATCGCACTTGTGCGGCCCTAAGGTCCCTACAGCGCGGGCAGAGCGGGCACATTACCCTGGTGAAGGCAGCCGGTCTAGGGGAAGGAAAATCCCGAATTCAAACCCGAGTGGGTCGGGCTCGTAACAATCTAACATCTGGATGGATTATATCATGACAACCAAGGCTAATTACTTCCTAGGTCTTGGAACTAGGAACCGGCGTGACGGAAGGGATATTGTCCCAGTCCTCCTCACGTCGTCATCGAGCGATGGGCTGCACCGCGGGCTCCAGGGCGGAAGCTACGACTGCGGAGCGTCCTGGCGGGGACG
The DNA here is from genome assembly GCF_003227715.2 of Harpegnathos saltator. Taxonomy (NCBI): domain Eukaryota; kingdom Metazoa; phylum Arthropoda; class Insecta; order Hymenoptera; family Formicidae; genus Harpegnathos; species Harpegnathos saltator. The sequence continues at coordinate 168,668 of NW_020230195.1, read as the reverse complement.
TGGTTCCGACCCCCCTCCCCATGTCGTCAACCGACGACGGGCCGTCTTATCAGAGGGAGAACCCCTCTTACCGAAGCAGAAGCAGGGGAAGCCCCGGTCGTTTGCGGCCGGGAAGGCCGCTCCCACCGGGGAGTTGGCGTGGCGAGCCTGCGCGCAAAAAAAAAACAGGCGGCCGGCCAACGCGGGAGCACTCCCGGCCAGCCGGAAGGGCGGTCTCCATTGGGAGGCTCACCACGTGAGCCCTCGCGTAGAAGAGGGGCGGCCACGCGACGAGAGAGAAACAGAGGCCCGGGGAGCGGCACCAACACCTTCTTTTTTTTGTTGCGATGTGGGAAATCCATCATGGATCCCCCCACCCCCGGGGAGGGACGGGGGGGTATGCCGGACTCCTACCGGCTAAAACCTACACCGGGTAGCTCTACGAAGGGACCTGATCTGGGGGGTCGGTGCCACTGTGACTGCTTATCGGCCCCCCGTATCCAGATATTCATCTCCTTGTCCCCGGGAGTGGGGGGAGGGGGGGGAAGCGACCCCGAGAGCTTGGAAGCCCAGTGGTCATCTTCGACCGCCGCTCTCCTTACCCACCCCCCGCCCCGTCCAACTGGGAAGGGGAAAGCACACGGTGGCAGGGCACCGCTGACCACGTGAAGGCCCGCTTCAACCGCCGTTCCCAGTGGACGGGATGTCCTGATGATGTTTGGCGGCTAGGTGGGCTACCACCGCGGGCCCGAGGTGGCTTCGGACGAGGAGAGGCCGCTGGCCTATACGGGCCGGCGCCTCCCTCGGCCACCTCGGGCCAGGCTCCGCCACTCGGGTGGGGGGAGCGAGGAGGATACCTCCCACTTCCCCGAGTGATCGGGTAGGAGGGAAAAGGGGAGGTGGACAACCCGATTGGGGTCGAGCCCATTTCCCCAATTCCCCCCCCCCTCCCTGAATCTTTCGGGAAGGGAGGGATAAGGAGGAAGGGTGGATGTCCCCTTCCTCCTAGGAAACACCAGAAGGCCAGCCGGCGGGGTTACCCGCCGGGGACCGCGCTCCTCCCACTAATTCCCCGAAAGGGGAAGGCGGGTGCGGTACAAGAAGGCGAGGGGCTCTTGGTTAAGAGCCCTGGGGCCGGGGGGTTGGGGAGGGAATGCGGCAGCAGTTCCCCTAACTCCCTTCCTCACGGTCCGACAGGTAGACATCCCGCAGGGGTTTTAGTCGGTAAGAGTCCGACATAACCCCCGCCCTCCAAGGGGGCGGGATTATTCATGATGGATTTCCCCTGCGTGAACAAAAAAAAGAAGGTGGGCTACCACCACCTAGCCGCCCCAGCGTATGGAGGGCTGGTTGCAGCCCAGGTTCCCCGCCCTGGACCCCACCCTCCTCCCCGACGGAGACGGGGGGATATTATCCCCTAGCCGCCGGGGCATCTCGTCCGGGAGATTGCCCGTAAACGGGTTCTCCCGGAAAGATAGGGGGAGGGGTGCGCTTACTGGTGGCAAGAAACGCCACCGCGCGCTCCCCTACCCCTGTTATGTTTTAATCAGTCCGGCTATCCCCTATTTGGGGAGCAGCCGGACCTTCCTCCATAGTAGGTTGGGGGCAAATAATCTGCCCCTTTCCTACCGCGCCTGGTATATGCGGCGCAGAGTTCAGTGGGAGAGTTTCTTCTCCCACCTTGTCTCTCCCACTTGTAGTCACTGGTTCCCGATTTACTTCGGGAACCAGTGACTCCCTCCCCCTATCCTCGAAACTGGATGGGGGGGGGGCGGCACCAACACCTGCCAAGACTCTGGGCGCGATGCGACCTGGCCCACTTTGCAGCAAAAAGGGGGCAACGCGAACGAAGGGGGGTTGCGCGGACGCGGACGCGGGAGGGAAGAAGACCACCGGGAAACCAAAGGTCATATCACATATAATCCTATTCCAGAAGTCTAGGATCCGGGATAGAGACCCGAAGACCGGTAGATTTCTTCCGGCAGGTACCGCGGCCATTGTGAGGCGATCACTAGCCAGGCGGCCACCAGCCTGGTAGTCACTGCCGACACAGCCACCACCAGCATGGCTGGTGCTCGCGGGGAGGGGGAGGGGTGCAACTGGCTTTATGCTGAGAAAAAGAAAAAAGGAGGGGACGAGTGGAGGCTCTACCTCGTCAATCGGGAAAGAGGTGAAGGAGGTCACCCATGTACTGGTCCGAAAGAAGGACCCTAGGGGGAGGAAGCCTACCACCAGGGCAGGTGGCGGCCTCTGAGAAAAGAGAGAGAGACAGAGGCAATTAGGAGGAAGGTGGAGGCGGATAGAGACTTGCAGAGAGAGGTTGAGGACCTTCTCGGCAGGGGCATGGTTCGATTTCTGAACGACGAACGCCCCGCCGAGGAGGTCTTCAGAGATCCTGCGACGAGGACATTACTCAGGGAGACCGGGTCGGCAGAGCTAGCCTCGGAGGCTGGCCGTGTTCTCGGCGCGGTTCGGCTGATGACATGTAGATCCCGAACGCTCAAAGGGACCTACGTGTCATTGCCGAATCGCGTTGTGGTTACCTCCGAGGCGGTTCTGGTGACCCTCCTAACGAGGTTTGCGGCGCTTGATGGGGGGGAGGATGCTACCTCCGAAGCATGGAAGGAGATGGTCGCGCTGAGGGAGGAATTAAAGGGGATGAGGATGCGGAACCGGGAGCAAGAAGAGGAGCTCAGCGCGGCCAGGTTGACCGCGAACGAAGCTGCCCCCACTCCCGTTCTCCCAACTACAGCCGGAGGGAGGACGTACGCCGAGGTGGTATCGCGTAACGGCTTCTCGGCGGAGCATAAGAGGTTAGGACCATCTAGTCGCAAGAAGACCAAGCGGCTAAAGAAGAGGAGGGTGGTGAAATTGGCCATCCTGGAGGAATCCAGCTCCACGGAGGACAGGGAGGAGGATATGGGTAAGATCAGGTCTTACAATGATAGTTTGGACCTGTTTAAGAGGGAAGAGGCCACTGCCCCGATACCGGCCTACAGACCGGCGGTACTAGGGCAGAGGAAGGAACTGAACAACTCCCTGGCAATCAGCAGCATGGATGCTGGAACCAAGGAGTCGTACGAGCGATTGTCATGGAGGATGAAGGCATGAGTGGATGCGAGGGTATGCCTTAACCCGGAGAGCGAGGCACACGGAAGTCTGACGCAGGAACTCGAGTGGCTTACGTCGATGATGGAGAAGGTCCTGGGGGTCCGCCGACGGAGTCTATGGACCCCCAGGACCTTGAGGGGCTTCTCGATACCCTCTTCCCGAAGGTGAAGCGGGGTCTCCCTCGGATCCCAGCCCCTGAAGAAGGGGATTGGAGCGAGGACCTGGGGGTCAATCCAGAGGAGCTCGCCAGGGCCAGGAAGAACCTGGGGACCAAGGGTAAGCCCCCGGTCCCGACGACATTCCTGGCCGCGCCTGGGCTCTCGCCCTCGGCGAGGGGAGCATGGTCGCGGTTACGAGGGATGTGCTTAACGGGTGCCTTAGGAAGGGGGTCTTCCCCCAGGAGTGGAAGAGGGCTCAGTTCGTCCTCCTCCCGGAGGCAAGTAAATACCCTACGGACCGCCGGCCTACAGGCCGCTTTGCCTGCTGGACGAGGCGGGCAAGATGTTGGAGCGCATCGTCGCGGACCACCTCGTCCGGCAACTGTCCTCAGATGGGCCGGACCTTCACGACAGGCAATATGAGTTCAGACCCGGACGGTCAACGCTGGATGCTATACAGCACGTCCGGGACTTGACCCATGCCGTCGTGGAGGAGGGGGGCGAGGTGTTGTTGGCGGTATCTCTTGATATCACGAATGCCTTCAACACCCTGCCTGGCCGGAGATTGGGCGGGCGCTCGAGCACCATCGAATGCCTGCCTATCTCCGGCGCATCATTTTTTTTGTTCACGCAGGGGAAATCCATCATGGATACCCCCGCCCCTCCCCAAGGTGGAAGGACATTCCACGCCCCCTGTCTGTCATTTCTGACAGACAGGGGCGAACAGCCTCGGCCGTTGCGAGACCGGACCCTCGGGGGTCGGCTAGCAAGCCTTCCCACCGCTCCAGGATCCGTTCTCTGGCCTGGGTCATCAGGGCCTTCAGGCTCCTGGCCGTCAGCTCTCCGTCCTCGCGGAGCTCCTTTACCCGCCAGTAGAGGATTCTCCTCTCCTCGGCCAGGAGCTCCACAGGGGGGGAGCCGGCCAGGGTGGTCGCCGCCATGTATGACACGGTGCGAAACCCCCGGATCGCCCTGATCATAAGGGGCCTAAGGGCCTGCCTCATCTGTCGCTTGCCTACCGCGGTGGCCAGCAGATGAGGAGCCCGGATAGGCGCCCCGTACAGGGCGACCGAGAGAACCGCACCGACATACAGGCGGCGAGCCTGCCATCCTGGGTCCCCTTGGGCACGCATCAGCCTGGCCACGGCCAGTCCGGCTTTGCGCACCCTGGGGGCCAGCTGCCTGAAATGTGGCCCGAATGACCACCGGCTGTCCAACGTCAGGCCGAGATATTTCATCGTCGGCCCGACGCGGACGTGGACGCCATCGGCTAGGACCCGGGTCTCCGGCAGCGCCCGACGTCGGCCGTGAAAGAACACAGCCCGAGTCTTCTGGGGCACCACCTTGAGACCCAGGTCTCCGATGGTTCCCACCACCGATGCCACTGCCACCTCCGCGCGGAAGCGGGCCTCCTCCCAGTTCTTCCCTTCGGCCACCACTAACGTGTCGTCTGCGTAGCAAACGACGTGGCAGCCGTCGAGGAGCGGAGTACGAAGAACCCGGTCGAAGCCGATGTCCCATAGCAGGGGGCCGTGCACTGATCCCTGCGGGATACCGCGCTCCATGGTGCGCCAGCCTAGAACCCCGCCTTCCTTCGTGAAGGCTAGGTCTCTGTCTCCGAAGTAGGCGGACATTATCCGCCGGAGATAGGCGGGCACATCGAAGTGCTCGAGAGCCCGTCCTATCTCCGGCCAGGGCAGGGTGTTGAAGGCATTAGAAATGTCTAACGACACCGCCAGCAACACCCCGCCCTTATATCCACGACCGCCCGGGTCAGATCCCGGAGTCACTGGATAGCATCCAACGTGGATCGTCCGGGTCTGAACCCGTATTGGCGGTCGTGGAGGTCCAGACCACTCGAGGACATGTGCCGGACGAGGCGGTCCGTGATGATGCGCTCCAGCATCTTGCCCGCCTCGTCCAGCAGGCAAATCGGCCTGTAGGCTGACGCACTACCGGCCTCCTTGCCCTCCTTCGGGAGGCGGGCCAACTTGGTCCTACTCCACTCTGGGGGAAATACCCCCTCCCTGAGGCATCCTGTCATGACCCTGCAGGTGGCTGCGCACAGGTCCCCTTCGGCTAATTCGAGAGCACAGGCGTGGCCCGGAATCGCATCGGGGCCAGGGGCTTCGCCCCCGCCACCGAGATTTCTCCGGGCCTTGGCGAGCTCCTCTGGAGTGACCTCCAGGCCCTCGTCTCAGTCCCCCTCCCCCATTTCTGGGGAAGCGATCACTAGGGGCCCCCTTCCGCTCTCGGAAAGATGGCATCCAGCAGCCCGTCCAAGGGCTTGGGGGTCCAACGTCTCTGTTTGTGGGGGCGTCCAGGGACGGATCTTCCTCATCGTCCTCTTGTATGGGCGCCCCCACGGATCGTCATCCAGGGAGCTCACCAATTGCTGCCAGGCTTCCCGCTTGTCCTTTTTTATGGCTTTTTTGAGGACTACCCTGGCGGCAAGGTAGTCCTCCTTTGCCCTTGTGGCTTCCCCGTCTTGTCGCCCGGCGCGTATGTACTCCCTTCTGGCGCGGTCGGGGGCACTGCGAAGTACCGCAATGTTCTCCGACCACCAATACGCTGCCCGGCGCCGACGGGGGTGGGAACGGGGCATCGCGGCGTCGCATGCCGACGCCACTATCCCCGTTATCTCCCCAGCCCCTTCCAGAGGGCCGGGGTCCCACTCACCTGGCTCTATGTGCCAGGTGGCCACAAGGACAGCAGCCTGGAACCTGTCCACCTCCTGTCAAGTCGACTAAGGGCCCATCTTTTGGGGAGAGGAAAGTTTTTCTCTCCTGGGCGGCGAGCCGACACCTGCTTCGGTTTGGGGAGACGGAGGGCCCAGATTGTATATCTTTGGTCAGATAACGTCTCACCCTTCGCCTCCACCCTCCATTCGGAGATCAACCTAGCGGCCAAGAGGGAGGCCCAGGTCAAATCAATGACCGATGACCCCCTTCTCGGCCTTATGCAGGTGTCGGTGGACCCTCTGTTTACCAACAGAACACCCAATCCCGCCGCCCAGCCGATGACCGCCTCGCCCCTGGGATCCCGCTGCCGGGGACTGCAACCCCACTCCTCAGAGTGGGCGTTAAAGTCCCCGGCAATCACGACAGGTCGGGGATGGCACTTCCGTACCAAGTCCCCGATCCTGTCTAGGTTTCCTTTCATGCGGGCGGGGCCAAGTCCGGCTTTGTTTCTATGGTGGGAGAGATATATCCCCACCACAGTTATGGGCCCCCAGTCGACCGCCACGTACGAGGACCCTTTTTCCCTTAAAACACAGGGAGGGATCCCCGCTGTAGGGTCAGCCACCATGGCTAGTGAGCCGTCCGGGCTGCTGAACCAGCATTCCCTGCTGATCGGCACCCAGTTCGGCTCGGTGGCCACCCCCAGCCCGGCGCCCAGTTCCCGCATCTTGTGTACCCACAGGTCCTGGGCCCGGGCGCCGCGGCCGAGGTTCGCCTGTAGCACCCGGAGTGGCGTGAAGGCTAGACCTTACACACCTCCTCCGGGCTATCTACCTTCACCCCCTCCTGAGAGACCTCTGGCGGCTGGACCGCCTCGGTCTCCCCAGAGGGGGAGGCTTCGGCCTTGGTGGCTTCGACCTTTTGTGCCTCTCCTTGCGCGGAGGGCGATTGCCGCTCGGGTATCCCTACCTTGACTTCTCCTTCCTCTTCAGGGTATAAGGGGGAGTCGTCTACTACCAGGAGGGGAGACAGGGGTGGATCACCCTCTGTCTCCCTTTCCACTAGGGTGGTTGGGGGAGAGTCCTCGAACTCTGCACCCGCCTTACTTTTCTAGTCTTGTCGTCTTCCGAGGATCCGCTGTTTCCTTCCTTCTTCCTCCGCTCGTCCCCCCTCCTTTTCCTCTGGGGCAGCGTCTCTGTCTCCATTTGGACTGGTGTCGAGTTCTCTCCGGGATCCGCCACGACGCCAAAGAGGAGTCTCTCTCCTCTTGGTCCCGTCCCGGAGCGTTCATCTCATCCCTCACTGCAGAGGAGGCCGGACTGGCCTCCTCCGGCTGCTTGGTCCGGTCCTCAGGATCTTCTTAAGGGGTTCGGGTCTCCCCCTCCTCCGTTCCCTCAACTACGGTCGGCAGCCTCCCCTTTTATTGCACCTTCGCCCCCCTCCTCTTCCTGGAAGAGGAGGGTTTTACAGGCAGGCCCTCCGGTCTTATGATCGGAGGGCCTGCCCGCCTCGGCGCAGACCGAGCAGCGAGCCGCCCCTTGGCACCCCCTGGCGCGGTGGCCGGGTTTACCGCAGCGGTAACACCCGCGGTAACGCCCGCTGCGGTTGGTGGCGCTATCGCTCCGCTCGCGCACATGCCCCGTTTCCAAGCACCGGTAGCATAGTTTGGCGCGAGCGGGCAGCGCCACCACCGTGGCGCGAGTCCATCCGACTAGGACTCCTTCGCTACCTTCGCGGCAGCCGCCAGCGGACACCGCGCCACCACCGTGCCAGTGCCCCACCGGGAGACGCTTACCTCACCGGAGAAAACCTCCTCCGGCATGCATCCCCCGGCGAGAGCCACCGCGACCGCCACTTCGTCGGCCCCGGTTGTCGCATCGAGGCCGGTCAGTCGCAATACTGCGATCTTGACCGGCCTACGGATGCGAACCCTCAAGGACCCCGGGATACCCAGGTCTGCTGGTCTTATCCGGTGCCTGGCCTCCACCATGAACTCCCGATATCGATCGGGGGGGCAGATAATGGTGACGGCTGCACTCTTCGGCGGCTTCGGCTGACCCGGCCTCGCCCCCTTCCTTCCTTTCTTCATTCCTACCTGATTAGTAGGGGGAGGAGTGGGAGCCGTTTTTGTCCCTTCCTTCTTCTTCTTCTCCTTCCTTCCTAAGACCTTGGACCACGCCTCCTCTTTCCTCTCCTCTGTCCGAAGCGCAAATCCTAGTCCTTCTACAATTCCCAAGCCTTCCAGTCTTTTGGCCGGAATTCCCGTTCTCCCTCCTTGGGCCGGCTCCTTCTCCATCTCCTTCCTGAGCCTCGCCCTCGCCTTCTTCCTCTTCTTTTTTCCTTAGCCCTTTTTTTTTTCCTATTTCGGTCCGCCGGAGTCTGTTGGGCCTGGGCCTGGCCCTCTTTCCTACCGCGGTCCTCTTCCTTCTCCATTCCTTTCTGAACCTGGGTCAGTACAGGGGACCTCGCCCCCTCCGCGACCCGGGTCCCGTCCCATCCCCAGACGAGGTGAGGCTTCTGATCCATCAGTTGCCTCACCCCGCCCCCGGATGCACGGGCCATGGTCGCCATGGAGGCGTCCAGATCCCCCTGTACCTTCCCAGGCTCGGGTCTCCATGTTGGAGAGGGAGTCTCGCTCGGGAGTCTGTCGTCGTAAACGGGACAGCCCCCCGGGAGAGTCTCCCTCTCCCTCACCTCCCCCCGTGAGAGGAAGAGGAGGAGCTGATCCTCGCCACTCTCCTCCTCTTCCTCTTCTTCGTCTTCCTTTTCTCTTCTCTTCCCTCTTCCTCCGCCGAGGTAGACGCCTCTCCGCTCGTTACCTCGGCGTATGTCTTCCTCCTCCTCCTGGACGGTTCTGGTGGAGGGGGTTGAGTGGGGATCCCAGGGGTCCTGCTCGTTTGAAGCTCCTCCTGGAGCTTAAGCTTTTTCACCTGCAATTTCCTAATCTCCCCCCTGAGCTCCTCGATCTGCCTCATCATTTCCGGCCTGCCTGCTCCTCCGTCCTCTTGCGCTGCCGTTCTGGCGATCAGCGTCGCCATGGCTGCCCGAGTGGTGGCAGCAGCCCGGTTAAGCAGGCCGGTGAACGTCCCCTTCAAGGTGTTTGACCGTACCGCCACCAGTTTTACCGCCCCCAGGGCCCGTCCAACCTCGTCAGCCAGCTCCGCTGCACCCGCCCCCCTCATAAGATTCAGAGAGGAGGCGTCTCTGAACACTAGTTCAGCCGGGCGCTTGTCCGCCAGCATGTGTAGGAGCCCCCTTACGAGGAGGCTCCACACCTCCTTCTCTAGCTTCTTGAGGCGCTCCTCTCTTTTCTCCCTCGCCTCCTCTCCTTCAGGCCACCCCCTTTGCCGGTCGTGGCTGGTATTCCCCTACCCCTTACTACTGGTATAAAGGCCGGGACCGGGCCCTCCACGATTTCGGCCGCCGACGTGGATCCTGTACTAGTTGAGGGCCTTACCCTCTTTGTTCCGGTGACAGCGCCGCTGTTCCTCTGGCTGGTCCCCGCTAGTTGCAGCGTTGTCTTCCCCTGTCCTCCAGACGTGGTATCTGGATCCCTGCGAGAGGAGGATGTCGGTAACAACGGCCGGCCTCTCGATCCTCGCCACCGACACCCCCCTCTCTCCCCGGTCCTCAGACCTTCCTTTCCCCGGTTGGCCCCTTGTGACTCCCTGTTATTATTGGGGACAGACTCCCTCTGCTTCTTCGAGTAGAGGGGGCCGGGCTTGTTGGCCTCTGATACCGGCGCCCCCTGGCCCACGGGGACCCCGGACCCCAGGGACATGCCTGTCCCTCGTTGGGTGGCCGCTCTCGTTACCCTCCGCGGAGAGCTCACCCTACCAACCCTCCGGTGAGGACGGTAGTCCCGGCTACTATTCTCAGTAACCGTTGAGAGGGATCGACTATAACCCTCGGTAGATGGTCCCCCGGAGGCTATTCCCCCGAGGTCCATTTGCTCTCTCTCCCCGGGGGGTGGGGAGATAGCACCCGCCGGCAGATCTCTGCCCATCTTCGCTCCTCTCTCTTCTTCTGTCGAAAAATCACCTGCCGAAGCAGGTGGTGAGCCCTTAGGCGGGTTGCTACACCCAACTTTTCGGGACTCTGAGTCCGAAGACTCGGAGAAGGTTTGTTTTTACGGTATGGTTGTTTTTACAAGTACGGGTTTGCAATCAGGGTTTCCCTTCCCCTAAAACGGTTGCCTTCACCTGGCTCACGAGCCCGTTCTGCCCGCGCTGTAAGGTCCTTTGGGCCCCACGAATGAGACCCTCCAGACCTTATTAAAACCTGAAGGCAGCTGCTCCTCCAGGAGTATTATGGACGCTCTTAGTCTGGTCCCTCCGTACAGACCACTCCGGCATGGTAGGACTTGCCAGGGGCCGAAACCCCCGCCGGCACAGCTCTGTACTTCATCAGGACAGGCAAGCTTCCCCACTACGACAAGGTGGCGTCCACGGGGGAGATCTCCGGCGCATCCTGGCGGCCTATTTTGAGGACAGGGACCTCGCCTATCCGGTTCAGGGCGGGGCCCAAGGCCGGCGAATAATGGAACGCGGTGTCCCGAAGGGGTCCGTTTTGGGCCCCCTGCTGTGGGACATCGCGTTCGACAGGATTTTGCGAACGTCTCTCCCCACCGGCTGCCACGTCATCTGCTACGCGGATGACACACTAGTGGAGGCCCGCCCCTATGCGGAGGTGGCCTTGGCGTCGGTGGTGGACACCATACGTGACCTGTGTCTGAAGGTGGCGCTCCAAAAAACGGAAACCGTCTTTTTCACGACGACAGCCGTGGGGCGCCACCGGAGACCCAGGTCCTGGTGGACGGAGTCCGCGTCCGCGTCGGGCCTGAGATAAAATATCTGGGCCTGACGTTGGACAGCCGATGGGACTTTAGGGCCCATTTCAGGCACCTGGCTCCCCGGGTCAGAAAAGCAGGTCTGGCTATAGTCAGAATCATGCAGACCCAGGGGGGCTGGCACGTGCGCCGCCTGTATGTTGGAGTGATTCTCTCGATCGTCCTCTATGGGGCGCCGATATGTGCACCTCAACTGTTGGCCACCGCCCGAAACAAACGCCTCATGCGCCAGGCGCTGAGGGCGGTGGTCGTGAGGGCGATTCGGGGGCTCCCCCGTGGGCGCTACCTTGTCGTGGTGGGGAAGCTTGCGTGTCTCGATGAAGTACAGAGCTGTGCCGGCGGGGGTTTCGACCCCTGGCAGGTTCTAACATGCCGGAGTGGTCTGTACAGAGGGACCAGACTAATAGCGTCCATAATACTCCTGGATGGGCAGCTGCCTTCAGGTTTTATCCAGGGACTGGAGGGTCTCATTCGTGGGGCCCAAAGGACCCTACAGCGCGGGCAGAGCGGGTTCGTTAGCCTTGGCAGGCTAGAGGTTTAGGGGAACCGGTCTAGGAGAAGGAAAACCCTGAAATTGCACCCGTGTTGCAGGGGCACGTAAAACCCCTGCATTTGTGGCGAATATGACGCATAGGGAGACAAGCGCCCCGGTACTCGGAGCCGGGGCACGGCGGGAGGGGGCGTACGGTCCCGGCACCCCCCCGTCGTCATCATGCGACGAGCTAGGCGGCGCGTGCCAGGCGGGAGCGCCGCCTGAACTCTCTACCGCTCGTAGGGAGGCGCTTTTGGACCGATTGAGGCCGAGCGTGGGTCAGATGGACCCACCCTCGACCTTCGCCGGTCTGAAGAGCGCGGAAAGAAGGAAGCGCGCGGCGGAGGAGTCCGCCTCGTAATTGTGGTGGGAGAGGGGGATGCACTTCCCTCCCCTCGGGGGCGTTAGTTCCCATCGAGGGGGGGGGGAGTGCGGCTCCCTATGCGGGTGGGGAGGATTTCTCTGCCACACAGAGATGGGAGGAGCTCTTCCCGGGGGAGGAGTTCCCCCCTGTCGAGGGTGAAGAGCCCTCGGCTGTGGGAGCTGCTCTCCGAAACGCGCGGGAGGGAAGAACTACGGGAGGGCGACTGGGGAGCCGTCAATGGGGTCTTCCGCCCGTGCGAAGACCGCATTGGAGGCGGACAGGGGCCGCGATTTGGCCGAGGAGGCTCTGGACGGAATCGATTACTTCAGGACCCTGAGAATTGATCCGTCGAAGAGGGCAGCGCAGGGGTACGGTAGACCCCTCGAGGCCCTCAATGAAGGCTTCAGTTATAGCATCCTCTATATAGAGGATGCTATAACTGATTATAAAAGGTTGGTGGAGGAGGGAGGCCCGGATGGACGACTTGGGGTCCTGGAACTTCAGGTCCGGGGCCTCAAGTCCGAAATCGCCCGCACTGGGCGGCTGCTGGAGAGGCTTGTGCCTTCTCCAGCAGCAGCAGCTGCGGGCAGCGGGGCCTCGCTCCCTCGCCCACCACCACGGCAGCCGGCGGCCGATAGGGAGGGGCGCGACGGGTGGACACGAGGGTCCACCCGTAAGGGGAAGGGTAAGGACGGGAAGGGGACGCGACCTGATCCTCCTGGACCAAAGAGTTGAGGTGACACCAAAAAGGCGGCAAACCCTCCCAAGGGAGGGAAGGCCGGGGGAAGGGGGCCCCGAAGAAGGGACCCCCTCCCCCTCAAGAAGCCACAGTTGAGGGCCCTCCGCGCAACCCGGTCGTAACGATGACCGCGTTGCCGAGGGGTCCCTCCATAACGGAGGTTGTGGCTAAGGCTAGGCTCCAGGTCGACCTGCAGGAGGTTGGCTTGGAGCCTGGCAGGTTCAAAATAAAAAGAGCCAGGAACGGGGGAGTTCATATTGGAGGTCCCTGGCCAGGACGATCGGGATAAAGCCGACCGCCTGGCTAGGGACCTTCAGGATGTTTTGTACGGGGAAGCCGTGGTCTCCAGGTCGGCGAGGAGGACGGAGCTCCGCCTCGTCGGTCTGGAGGACTCGGTGACAAAATTGATGGTCCGAGCCGCCATATTGAAGGCCTCGGGTTGTCCCCCGGATGATCTCCAGATCGGGGAGATCAAGAGATCGTCCGGGGGACTATGGAGGGTTTGGATCCGGTGCCCATTGACACCGGCCCAAAAGATAGTGGCAGCCGGGGGGCTGGTCATAGGATGGGGAAGGGCACAAGTTAGAATACTGGAGAACCGGCCCCTCCAGTGCTACAAGTGCCTGCACTATGGCTATATGGCGGCGACCTGCCAGACCGATAATGGTCTGGCAGGCCGCTGCTTCAGGTGCGGAGGGGCCGGACACGTGGCACAGGGGTGCACCGCTGAGGTGCGCTGCCCCCTGTGCCACAAAGAGGGGAGGGAAGCCGGTCACCGAATGGGTGGCCGAGCCTGCAGGGCGGTCCCCCGGACTGCCCCGAGAGAAGGGATACCTCCTCCTCGCAAGAGGAGGAAGAACAAAAAGGCGGCTCGTGCTTGTCAGGACGTACAACCTGACACAATTGCGAGGGGCTAGTGTGCTTCGGCACTCTGGTACAGGGGACTTAGGCAACCCCGGCAGAACCTAGCCTACCACACCGCAACCTTAGGTCATGTCTTTGGGGCCGGGGGTCTTAATTGGCCAGACCGCGAGGCGGGTCCTCTATAAAATACCACGTAATCCTACGGTTGAGGCATGCCACGCTTATGGGATGAATGGCAGGTGCGTGACCTGTCGCTAGTGGTTCCTCACCTTGAGCACCTGGCGAACCCAAAGGACATGTTAGTCTTACCCCGGGTAATGCGGGGGCTCTACTCGGGGTCGACGCCCACTTCCCGCCGTACTCGTTGGACCAAGTATGAGATCTCCTAAAACAAACAAAAAACTTATTTTCTCCGAGTCTTCGGACTCAGAGTCCCGAAAAGGCGGGTGTAGCAACCCGCCTAAGGGCTCACCACCTGCTTCGGCAGGTGATTTTTTGACAGAGGATGAGAGAGGGACAAGGATGGGCAGAGATCTGCCGGCGGGTGCCATCTCCCCTCCCCCCGGGGAGAGAGAGCGGATGGACCTCGAAGGAGTAGCCTCTGAGGGACCATCTTATGAGGATAGTCCATACCCCTCAACGACCACTAGCGATTGTGATTGGGACTATCGTCCTCACCGGAGGACTGATAGGGTGAGTTCTACGCGGAGGGTAACGAGAGCGGCCACCCAACGAGGGACAGGCATGTCCCTGGGGTCCGGAGTCTCTGCGACCCAGGGGACGCCGGTACCAGGGGCCAACAAGCCCCGCCCTCTCTGCACAAAGAGGGTGCAGAGAGAGCCTGCCTCCAGCAAAAACCAGGGAGCACGTGGGGCCAACGGGGGCAAGGAAGATCTGGGGACCGGGAGAGAGAGGGGGTATCGGGGGCGAGGATTGCGGGGCCGGTCCTCGTCACCAACATTCTCCTCTCTCAGGGATCTAGATTCCAGGTCCGGAAAGAGGGGAGAAAGACAACGCTGCAGCCAACAGGGACCGATCAAAGGAATAGCGGCTTTGCTACGGGGACGAAGAAAGTGAGGCCCTCTACCAGCGGAGGATCCACATCGGCGGAGATTGTGGAGGGCCCGACTCCGGCCCTTGTACAAGTGGGTAAAAAGAGGGGAAGACCAGCCATGACCGGAGAAGGCGTGGAGCTGAAGGAAAGGAGAGAGAAGGAGGCAAGGGAGAGGAAAGAAGAGCGCCTCAAGAGGCTGGAAAAGGAGGCGTGGAGCCTTCTGGAAAGGAGGCTCTGCCAAACCCTGGCGGACAAGCGCCCCGCTGAGGAGGTTTTTAAGAATATTTCCTCTCTAAACCTCCTTAGGGGGGCAGGTTCGGCGGAGCTTGCCGACGAGGTGGGTCGGGCCCTAGGTGCAGTCAAGCTGGTGGCTAAGCGTTCAATCACCCTGGAGGGGACGTTCACCAGCCTGCTGAACCGGGTCACTACCACCTCCCAGGCAGCTCTGTCGACCCTGATAGCCAGGACGGCTGCACGGGGGGATGGCGGAGCAGAGAGGCCGGAGGTAATGAGAGAGATCGAGGAACTCAGGGAGGGGATCAGGGCTCTACGGGCCGAAAATATGAAGCTCCAGGAGGAGCTCCAGAAGACCAGGGCCCCGACTGCCTCCACTCAGCCTCCTCTCCTGGAGCCGTCCAGGAGAAGAAGAACGTATGCGGAGGTAACGAGCGGAGAGGCGTCTACCTCGTCGGAGGAGGAAGTAAGACAGGAGAAGAAAAGGGAGAAAAAGAGGAAAAAGAGAGTGGCAAGAATTATCTCCTCTTCTTCCCCCCTTGGGGGAGAGGTGAGGGAGAGGGAGGCTCGTCCGGGGGTCTACCCCGTCTATGACGATAGACTTCCGGGGGAGACTCCCTCTCCGACATGGAGATCCGAGCCTGGACGGGTGCATGGGGGACCTGGACGCCTCCATGGCGATTATGGCCCGCGCATCCGGTGGCGGGGTGAGGCGACTGATTGATCAGAAGGGGACGGGAACCGGGTCGCAGAGGGGGTGGGGTCCCCTGCACCAGCCCAAGGCAACAAAGACAAGGACAAGGAAGAGGACCACGGTAGAAAGGAGGACCAGGCCCAGACTCAAAAAACTACGATGGACTAAGCAAGAAAGAGGGAAAAGGCCAAGGAGAAGAAGAAAAGGAAGAAGGCAAGGGCTAGGTTCAACAAGGAGAGGGAGAGGGAACTAGCCAAGGAAGGAGGACAAGGAATCCCGGCCAAAAAGCTGGAGGGGCTGGGGTACGAAGGAGGATTGGGATAGGCGCTCCGGGTTGAGGAGAGAAAAGAAGAGTCCTGGTCCCGAGTCTTGGGAAGGAAGGAGAAGAGGAAGGAAAAGGAGGGGGTGAGAACGGCTTCCACTCATCCCCCCACCAAGCAGGTGGGGGCGAAGAAAGGGAAGAAGGGGGCGAGACCGGGTCAGCCGAAGCCGCCGAAGAGCGCGGCCGTCGCCATCACCTGCCCCCCGACCACTATCGGGAGTTCATGGTAGAGACCAGGCGCCGGATAAGACCAGCAGACCTGAGTATCCCGGGGTCTCTGAGGGTTACTCAGGCCCTGAATAGGGATATGCTGGTCGAGGTGCCTGGCCTCACCGCGGGGGCAGCCGCCGACCGGCTTGCGGAGGAACTCCGCAAGCTGGCGGCGGAGAAAGGCCTCGGTTTTCGCATCCGTAGGCCGGTCAAGATCGCAGCGTTGCGACTAACCGGCCTCGATGCGACAACCGGGGCCGACGAGGTTGCGGCCGCGGTGGCCCTCGCCGGGGGATGCATGCCGGAGGGGGTTTCCTCCGGTGAGGTAAGCGTCTCCCGGTGGGGCACCGGTACGGTGGTGGCGCGGTGTCCGCTGGCGGCTGCCGCGAAGGTAGCGAAGGAGTCCTAGTCGGATGGACTCGTGCCACGGTGGTGGCGCTGCCCGCTCGCGCCAAACTATGCTACCGGTGCTTGGAAACGGGGCATGTGCGCGAGCGGTGTGATAGCGCCACCGACCGCAGCGGGCTGTGTTACCGCTGCGGTAACCCCGGCCATCGCGCCAGAGGGTGCCAAGGGGCGGCTCGCTGCCCGGTCTGCGCCGAGGCGGGCGGGCCCTCTGATCATAAGATCGGAGGGCCCGCAGCCCGGACGGCTCGTTGGCCATGGCTGACCCTGCAGCGGGGACCCCTCCCTGTGTTTTAAGGGAAAAGGGTTCCTCGTACGTGGCGGTCGACTGGGGGCCCATAACTGTGGTGGGGGTATATCTCCTCCACCACAGTAACAAAGCCGGACTTGGCCGCCCCGCCAGTATCAAAGGGATCCTAGACAGGATAGGGGACCTGGTACGCAAGTGCGTACCAGGTCGTGATTGCCGGGGACTTCAACGCCCACTCTGAGGAGTGGGTTGCAGTCCCCGGCAGCGGGATCCCAGGGGCGAGGCGGTCATCGGCTGGGCGGCGGGATTGGGCCTTTTGTTACAAAACAGAGGGTCCACCGACACCTGCATAAGGCCGGGAGGGGAGTCATCGGTCATTGATTTGACTTGGGCCTCCCTCTCGGCCGCTAGGTTGATCTCCGAATGGAGGGTGGAGGCGGAGGGTGAGACGTTATCTGACCACAGATACATAGTCTGGGCCCTCCGTCTCCCCAAACCGAAGCAGGTGTCGGCTCGCCGCCCAGGGGAGAGGAATTTTCCTCTCCCCAAAAGATGGGCCCTTAGTCGACTCGATGTGGACAGGTTGCAGGCTGCTGTCCTTGTGGCCACCTGGCACATAGAGCCAGGTGAGTGGGACTCCGGCCCCCTGGAGAGGGCCGAGGAGATAACGGGGATAGTGGCGTCTGCATGCGACGCCGCGATGTCCCGTTCTCACTCCCGTCGGCGCCGGGCAGCGTAATGGTGGTCGGAGAACATTGCGGTACTCCGCAGTGCCTCCGACCGCGCCAGGAGGGCGTACACGCGTGCACGACGACAAGACGGGGATGCCACAAGGGCAAAGGAGGACTACCTTGCCGCCAGGGTAGTCCTCAAAAAAGCCATCAAAAAGGCCAAGCGGGAAGCCTGGGAGCAATTAGTGAGCTCCCTGGATGACGACCCGTGGGGACGCCCATACAAAAGGCCGATGGGGAAGATCCGTCCTTGGGCGTCTTACAGACGGAAACGTTAGACCCCCAGGCCCTCGACAGGCTCCTGGACGCCCTCTTTCCGGGGACGGAAGTGGGCCCCCCGGTGATCCCTTCCCCAGAAATGGGGCAGGGGGACTGGGACGAGGGCTTGGAGGTCACTCCAGAGGAGCTCGCCAAGGCCCGGAGAAAGCTCGGCGGCAGGGGCAAATCCCCTGGCCCCGATGCGATTCCGGGCCGCGTCTGGGCTCTTGCGTTGGCCGAAGGGGACCTGTTCGCGGCCATGTGCAGGGTCATGGCCGGATGCCTCAGGGAGGGGGTCTTCCCCCCAGAGTGGAGGAGGGCCAAACTGGCCCTCCTCCCGAAGGAGGGCAAGGAGCCCGGTAATGCTTCAGCTTACAGGCCGATTTGCTTGCTGGACGAGGCAGGCAAGATGCTTGAGCGCATCATCGCGGACCGCCTCGTCCAGCACATGTCCTCGAGTGGTCTGGACTTCCACGACCGCCAATACGGGTTCAGGCCCGGACGATCCACGTTGGATGCTATCCAGTGACTCCGGGATCTGACCCGGGCGATCGTGGAGATTAGGGGCGGGGTGTTGCTGGCGGTGTCGTTAGACATTTCCAATGCCTTCAACACCCTGCCCTGGCCGGAGATAGGACGGGCTCTTGAGCACTTCGAGGTGCTCGCCTATCTCCGGCGGATAATATTCGCCTACTTCGGGGACAGAGATTCCGCCTTCACGAAGGAAGGCGGGGTTCTAGGCTGGCGCAACATGGAGCGCGGTGTCCCGCAGAGGTCGGTGCTCGGTCCCCTGCTATGGGACATCGGCTTCGACGGGTTCTTCGCACTCCGCTCCCCTACGGCTGCCACGTCGTCTGCTACGCAGACGACACGTTAGTAGTGACCGAAGGGAAGAACTGGGAGGAGGCCCGCTTCCGCGCGGAGGTGGCAGTGGCATCGGTGGTGGGAACCATCGGAGACCTGGGTCTCAAGGTGGCGCCCCAGAAGACTCGGGCTGTGTTCTTTCACGGCCGACGTCGGGCGCTGCCGGAGACCCGGGTCCTAGTCGATGGCGTCCACGTCCGCGTCGGGCCGACGATGAAATATCTCGGCCTGACGTTGGACAGCCGGTGGTCATTCGGGCCACATTTCAGGCAGCTGGCCCCCAGGGTGCGCAAAGCGGAACTGGCCGTGGCCAGGCTGATGCGTGCCCAAGGGGGCCCAGGATGGTAGGCTCACCGCCTGTATGTCGGTGCGGTTCTCTCGGTCGGCCTGTACTGGGCGCCTATCCGGGCTCCTCATCTGCTGGCCACCGCGGTGGGCAAGCGGCAGATGAGGCAGGCCCTTAGGCCCCTTATGATCAGGGCGATCCGAGGGTTTCGCTCCGTGTCATACATAGCGGCGACCACCCTGGCCGGCTTCCCCCTGTGGAGCTCCTGGCCGAGAAGAGGAGAATCCTCTACTGGCGGGTAAAGGAGCTTCGCGAGGGCGGAGACCTGACGGCCAGGAGCCTGAAGGCCCTGATGACCCAGGCCAGAGACCGGACCCTGGAGCGGTGGGAAGGCTTGCTAGCCGACCCCCGAGGGTCCGGTCTCGCAACGGCCGAGGCTGTCCGCCCCTGTCTGTCAGAAATGACAGACAGGGGGGGCGTGGAATGTCCTTCCGTCTGGTGCAGGTGTTGACCGGGCATGGGTGCTTCGGGTGATACCTGCACCGGATAAGGAAGGAGCCCACCGCTCGGTGCCACCACTACCCCGAGCAAGAGGACACGGCGCTGCATACCCTAGCTGCCTGTGCAGCATGGGATGAGCATCGGATGAGCAGCGCCGGGTCCTGCTCGGGGCGGTGGATTACCGCGACGGAGAGCTCTCGCTCCCGCACCTAGTGCGAGCCGTGTGGGGGAGCGAGAGAGCGTGGGACGCGGCGGCCTCCTTCTGCGGGGAGGTAATCTCACAGAAGGAGGCCGCCGAATGTAGGCGCCGGCCTGGCAAACGCCGTCACAGAGGACGGCGGGGCAGGCGTTCCCCTGGGAGGAGGGGTATTAACAGTGGGCCCGAGGTGGCATTGGACGAGGAGAGGCCGTTGGCCTACACGGGCCGGCGGCTCCCTCGGCCACCTCGGGCCAGACTCCGCCACTCGGAGGGGAGCGGGAAGGAGACCTCCCGCTCTCCCGAGTGATTGGATAGGGAGGAGAAGGGGAGGTGGGGAACCCGATTGGGGTCGGGCCCATCTCCCCAAAAATCCCCCCTCTCCCTTTAGGAAGGGGGGATAAGGAGGAAGGGTGGATGTCCCCTTCCTCCAAGGTGACACCAGAAGGCCAACCGGTGGGGTTACCCGCCGGGGACTGCACCTCTCCCACTAATTCCCCGAAAGGGGAAGGGGGTGTGGTACAAGGAGGCGAGGGGCTCTTGGATTAGAGCCCTGGGGCCGGGGGGTTGGGGAGGGAATGCGGGAGCAGTTCCCTTAACTCCCCTCCTCACGGTCCGACAGGTAGACATCCCGCAGGGGTTGTAGTCGGTAAGAGTCCGACATAACCCCC
This sequence comes from Harpegnathos saltator, assembly GCF_003227715.2. Classification (NCBI taxonomy): domain Eukaryota; kingdom Metazoa; phylum Arthropoda; class Insecta; order Hymenoptera; family Formicidae; genus Harpegnathos; species Harpegnathos saltator. The sequence goes on along the minus strand of NW_020230195.1, from coordinate 148,715 downwards.
GCCCCTCCCCAAGGAGGCGGGGGTATCCATGATGGATTTCCCCTGCGTGAACAAAAAAATGGCCCATCATATGATGATGACGTGGGGGAAACTGGGACAATATCTCCACCATCATGCCGGTTCCTAGTTCCGAGTCCTAGGACGACATTAGCTTTAGTTGTCCATATGTGTATCCATTCAAGTGTCGGATTATTACGAGCCCGGCCCCCTTGGGTTTGATTGCGGAGTTTTACTTCCCCTAGACCGGCTGTCTACACAAGACTAACGACCCCGCTCTACCCGCGCTGTAGGGACCTTCGGGTCATGCAAGTACGATCCTCCAGTTCCTGGTTACCTCTTGGACGCAGCTGCCCATCCAGAAGTGGATGCTCTTAGTCTGGTCCCTCTATACAGACCACCCCTGCATGGTAGAACCTGCCAGGGGCCGAAACCCCCGCCGGTACACTTTGTACATCACTGGGACTCGCGAGCTCCCCCACCACGTCAAGGTGCCGTCCATGGGGGAGATGGTGTGTGGGGGTCCCCTTTCGGGAACCCCCCAGACTCTCCCTCGGTGAGGAATCAAGGTGGACCCTATCGCACCTGCTCCCCGGGGTCAGGTTTTCCCTCCTCAGGGCTTCCTTCGCCTCCGACCCATGCTGCCGGGGGGTCACACCCTGGGGAGGGGCTATCCTTCCTGGCGTGGATGGGGTTGTTCCTTTAAAGGGGCGGCCCCCCGCTCCTACCTGGCCTATGGGTCCCGGTGGCGGGGCCGCCAGTGGCCGCTACCCTACCGGCAGATCCCATAGACCTGGGATGAGGGAGTGTGTGGGGAGAGCTTCCCGCTCTTATCCTCCCATCCCTCCGCCAGGAGGATGGCTGACGCCTCGATCTCCATTGAGGCTTCTGCCTCGGAGACCCTCGCCTAACCACCGGTGCCAATGGGCATCGGAACCACATCACTCCTAGGCATCCGGACGATCTCCTGATCTCACCGATCTGGAGATCGTCCGGAGGGCAGCCCGTCAGCTTAAATATGACTGCACGCACCGTCAAGTGGATGACCGAGTCTTCCAGGCCGACGAGGCGTAGCTCAGTCCGCTTCGTTGGTCTGGTGACCACGGCCTCCCCGCTTAACACGTCTTGGAGATCCCTAGCCAGGCAGTCGGTCTTAGCCTGACCGTCCTGTCCAGGGACCTCCCTCAGGGTCCTGGATCACTCCCCGTCCCTGGCTCTCTTGACCTTAAACTTGCCAGGCTCCAGGCCGACCTCCTGGAGGTCGACCCGTTGCCTGGCTTTGGCCATGATCTCCTTGATGGAACTCCCCGGCAACGCTGTCACGGTAACTGCCGGATTGCGCGGAGGTTTCTTAACCTGTGGCCTCTTTTTGGCAGGGGGAGGGGGCCCCCTTCTTCGGAGCCCCTTTCCCTCCAGCCCTCCCTCCTTTAGAGGGAGGTGCCGCCTTCTTCGCGGCATCCCCTCCTTTGGGTTGTGGGAGTTCGGGCCGCCACCCTTTCCCCTTGCCTTTTCCCTTACGGGTGGACACAGTTGTCCACTCGTTTTCGCGCCTCTCTCCAGCGGCCGCCGGCTGCCGCAGAGGGGGTGGGCCCGCTGCCCGCAGCTATGGGTACCAGAGAGGGGAATACCCTCTCCAGTATCCGCCCTATGTGGGCGATTTATGTCTTGAGGCCCCGGACTTGGATCTCCAGGGTCCCAAGACGTCCATCCGGACCACCCTCCTCCACCATCCTCTCATAATCGGCCAATGCAGCCCCAACGTCGTTGAAACTCCCTGACCTCCTCCGTAAGGGCAGCGATAGACTTTCCTAAGTAGCTCCGCGCTGTCCAAGTTCCCGGCTCGACCCGAAACTCCGTCAGGTACTCAACACCTGAGACAGCTATGGAGGCCAGGAACCTGCCCTTCAATGTGGACCTCCGCACAGGCGGAAGCCCCCATTGACATCAATCCCCCATTACCTGGGGGAAGACATCTCCTACGCCCCTCTCCAGCACCTCCCTCCCGCGCGTTTTGGACAGGAGCTCCCCTGGCCGCACAGGAATCTTCGCCCTTGACAGGTGGGAACTCTTCCCCCGGGAAGTGCCGCTCCCACACCTGCGAGGCAGACAGGTCAACCGTCCCACCCTCGCGACTCCAGGGAGCTCGACTCCCCCCCTAGAGATGTTATCGTCCCCGAGCGGAGGGAAGTGGATCTCCCTGTCCCTCCATAGCTGGGAGGCAGATGACTCTGCCTTCCGCTTTCTCTTTTTCAGTGCTCTTGGAAAGGCCGGGGGCGAGCCATACCGGCTCGTCCCCGGTCTCTCCTCAGGCACCTTCCTTCGGGCGCTAGTCCGTTTCAGTGACGTGCCCGTCTGGCACACGTCACCGTCCGTCGCATGATGACGACGGGGGTGGGGTGCCGGGATAATACTCCCCCTCTCGCCGTTTCCCAGGTCCGAGTCCCGGGACGTTTCCTCCCTTGTTGACATTATTTCATAAAATGTGGGGGTTTTACGTGCCCCCACACACACGGATTTATCTTCGGGGTTTTCCTTCCTCTAGACCGGCTGCCTACCCAAGGCTAACGAGCCCGCTCTACCCACGCTTTAGGGACCTTTGGTTCGCACAAGTGCGACCTTTCAGTCCCTAGGTAAAACCTGGAGGCAGCTGCCCATCCAGGAGTATTATGGACGCTCTTAGTCTGGTCCCTCCGTACAGACCACTCCGGCATGGTAGGACTTGCCAGGGGCCGAAACCCCCGCCGGCACAGCTCTGTACTTCATCAGGACAGGCAAGCTTCCCCACTACGACAAGGTGGCGTCCACGGGGGAGCCCCCACCACAGTAATGGGCCCCCAATCGACAGCCACATCCGAGGTCCCCGCCTTTCTGAATGTACAGGGGAGGACCCCACTGCGGGATCGATCACCATTTTTTTTATAAAGCAGGGAAAATCCATCATGGATACCCCCGACCTTTTGGAGAGGGGATCAGGGGTTATGTCAGACTCTTACTGACTAAAACCCCTGCTGGATGTCTACTATTCGGATGGTGGTTGGGGAATCAGGGGAACTACTCCCGTATTCCCTCCCCGATACCCCGGCCCCAGGGCTCTCCGGGAGCCCTTCGCCTCGAGTACCGCGCCTTGTCCTATTGAGGGAGTCCAGGGCGCGGCCCCCAACAGGGTTTCCCGGCCGGGTTGGCCTTTTGGCTTTCACTTGGAGGGAGGGGACATCCACCCTCCCCCCGCGCCCCCATTGCTCCCCCTCAAAGGAGGAGGGCGGGGGAGTGGAAGCCAGCCCCAAACCGGGCTTCCACTCCTCCTTTATCTACCCTTACCGACGCCGGGAGGCGGGTGGGTGGGTAGCACTCACCCGTCACCTCTCCCCCCGCGCGTCCGAGGACGAGCCCGAGGCGGCTGGAAGGCGGTCTCCGGTTTGGTACTGGTGACCGTCGCGCCTCCCCGGCCGACGCCACCTCGGGCCCGCTGCCCATTCCCGGGAAGCGCCGTCTTATCTGCCGCCGCCTGCGACGGATTCCAGGATGGCGCTCCCACTCGGCGGCTTCATTCCGCGACATTACGTCGCGACAGAAGAAGGCACCCGTTCCAGTATCCGGGCTCTGGCCTCGGATTTCAAGGCCGCCAGGTCTCTGGCCGTTACCACCTCCCCTTCCTCGTGGAGCTCTCTGACTCTCCAGTAGAGAGTATATCTTTCCCAAGCTAGGAGCTCCACGGGAGAGGAGCCGGCTAGAGTGGTCGCTGCCATGTATGATATTGTGTTAGACCCTCGGATCGTCCTCATTACGATGGCTCTCATGGCCTGTCGCAGCAGCCTGATGCTGCTACGACTGGCCTGGAGCTCCATATGGGCACCCCGTAAAGGGTGACCGAGAGCATGATACCCACATACAGGTAGCGAGCCTTCCATCCAGGGCCCCCTGGATCCTCACCAGATTGGCCAATGGCAAACCTAGCTTGCGGACCCGGGGGGCTAGGAGCCTGAAGTGCGGCTTGAAGTCCCATCGGCCGTCCAATGTCAGGCCGAGATATTTCATCGTCGGCCCGACGCACAGTGTGCCGAAAGTCCCGAAAAGTGGCCAAAATTAATTATGGCTGAACCAGGAAGGTTAGCCCAAAACTGATAATTGGAAATAGAACTGTAGCATGAGGAGTCATTTTTCTCGTAAAAAGGAAGTTGCAAAAATCAATGTTGCAATGAATTGTTATAAACAAATAACTAAATAATAACTGTAGAACAAAACTGATTACGCTACTCGATTCTACGGGAAAAAATACGAAAGTAACATAATAGCGTAATAACTAAATAATATTGACATATTGTTTAAGTAAATAACACGTATATTTTTGTTTTTATATTTTTTTATTTTTGTTTATTTTATTTTTTTTTGTTTTTATATTTTTGTATTATTTTATGATATATAGTTATTCACTATGCAATAAAACTGTATCTTCCAAAGTTGGAGCTGCTAACAATTGAAGAACTTCTGTAGGAAAAAGATCAGCTTTTTTAACAGAAGTTTGTTTGAAGGACGAAATGACAGGGTCTGAGGAAAGCAAAAGTCTTTTAAATAAATCCTCGTTCATCGCGATTCTCGATATTTTTCGGGTATGATATTCTCTTATATCTCTACAATCCTTATTCCTAGTTTCTTGAGCTTCCTCAGAAAGAAGACCAATCGGTAAAATAGATACTGATATTATGCTAGCCCCATGTACAAGTAATTTATGTACAGAAGCGGGCATAAAGTACCAGCTATACAAACGGACGTATAGTTGAGCTGTCTCATAACAATAGGTACCAAATTTATATACCAAATTTATATACGCGCTATACCCATTACCCATAAGGATTCTCATTTCTACCTAGGAGGAGATTTCTGTCACGGTAATGTTATAAAATAGTTTATATATATAGAAAAAAAGCAACAAATGTTTATTTTATATAACCTTTAGCTTTTATATTTATAATTTTCATATTTATATTTTTTATTGTTATTTGTTTTTTATATTCATATTGTTTATGTTGTTTATCAATTTATGATTTGTTTATTTTACGTTAAAAACTACAATTTTCCCCGTAAATGTTCACGGTAAACATTTTTTGTCATATACGTAACATATATGTTAAATGTTATGTACAGAGATGGTTCTGCTACATATATAAGCTTTGTTGCGTTTCAGATATGTAACAAAGGTCAGATATATAGCAGAAACATCTCTGTATATAACATTAAACATATATGTTACATATTCGACATAAAATGTTTACTAGGTTGCATTATTAAACAGTTGTTATCGCGTTCGAAATAAATAAAAGTTTAAAGTTTGTGGTTAATTGTTAGTTTGTTTGCCAACGTCATAAATTTAACTAGAGTAAATTATTTTGGTCGACAATTTAATTTTGATATGAATCGGTATTATCTACAACTGAGAGGATTTGACCGTAAGCATATAAGTATGGACCGCTGCTCATAAAATTTATCATATCTTTGTAACCGCTGGATACCGCTGTCTCTACTTCTGTATAAACATTAATAAACATCCTACCTTTGTTTTGACAAAAGTACAATGTTGTGGCAGATCGTGAATTTTTTGTATGCCACGAAATAGATGATAGACAGTATATAAAATATAACTTTTTTACATTTAATTGTTATGTGATATATATAAGACTTTCTAATATTATTTTCCTTGTAAATGAAAGTAAACGGATCAGATATTAAACAGGAAAAGTCATTTTGATCATGGAAACTTTCTCGAAGCAAAATCAGATATATCATTCTGAGGATTATAATCGTGCTATTTCTTACATCTCAATATATATAACTTTCATTCTACATATCTTCGTTATACAGTCGAATTCCGACATATTTTAACTACAATTGATTAATTTGGACCTTCTCGAAAATATACTGTAAAGGAGAACCAAAAATTACGATTTTAATTTTTTTCTATTTTGGCCACGTTTAACGACTTTCGGCACACTGTGCGACGTGAACGTGGACTCCATCCACCAGGACTTGCGATTCCGGCGGCGCCCCTCGACTGCCGTCGTGAAAATAGATGGCTTCAGTCTTCTGGGGCGCCACTTTTAGTCCCAAGTCCTTGATGGTAGCAACCACCGTCTGCAGTGCCTCCATTAGAAGGCGGGCCTGCCCCCAGTCCTCCCCCGGCCAATACCAAAGTGTCGTCCGCATAACAGACGACCTGGCAGCCGCGGGGAAGATGAGAACGAAGCACCCTATCAAACGCGATGTCCCAGAGTAGGGGGGCCAAGAACTGACCCCTGCGGGACACCGCGGTCCATTTGGCGCCGGCCTAGGACCCCGCCTCTCCCCGAGTAGGCGAGGTCCTTGTCCTCGAAGTAGGCCACGAGGATACGCCGGAGATAGACGGGCACCCCGTGATATTCGAGGGTTCGTCTAATCTCCGGCCAGGGCAGGGTGTTAAAAGCGTTAGTGATGTCCAAGGACACCGCCAATAACCTCCCGCCCCCCTCTTCCACGACCGTCCGGGTCAGGTCCCGGACGTACTGGATCGCATCCAGTGTTGACCGTCGGGGCCTGAACCCATATTGACGGTCGTGGAGATTCGGGGACAAATCCCTCCGAGGACAAATGCTGGACGAGGCGGTCTGCAACGATGCATTCGAGCATCTTGTCCACCTCGTCCACCAGGCAAATCGGCTTGTAGGCCGGCGCACCTCCGGATACTTTGCTCTCCTTAGGGAGGAGGAGCCAATTTGGCCCTCCTTCACTCTGGGAGGAAAACCTCTCTGAGGCAACCGTTTAGCACTTCCCGCGGGGCTGCGGACAAGTTCTTTTCGCCGAGGGCGAGAGCCCAGGCTCGACAAGGAATTCCGTCGGGGCCAGGGGCTTTCCCCTTGGCCCCGATCTTTCTCCTGGCCTTGGCGAACTCTTCTGACGTGACCGCCAGGTCCTCGCTCCAGTCCCCGTCCCTCAGTTCAGGGACGGGGATCCGGGGAGGGCCCCCGTCCACCCTCGGGAAGAGGGTGTCCAGGAGCCCCTCAAGGTCCTGACGGTCCATGGACTCCGTCGGTGGGAGCGCCTACGTACGAATTTCTCCGACCGTCCGCTTGTACGGGCGTCCCCACAGGTACTCATCCAGAGAGTCCGCTAATTTCTCCCAGGCTCTCTTTTTCCTCTCGGCAATGGCGGCTTTGAAGGCTTCCCTCGCTTGGAGGTAGCCCTTTTTCACCCTTGCGGCATCACCGTCTCGTCGCCGGGCCCTGGTGTAAGTCCGCCTGGCTTGGACGTAGGCCCGCCGCAGCTCGACTATGGCCTCCGTCCATCAGTATGCAGCCCGGCGCCGACGGGAGTGGGACTTGGACATCGCGGCGTCGCAAGCCGACGCCACGATACCCACAATCTCCTTAGCCATTTTCCTGGGGGCTAAGGTCCCGCTCATCTGGCCTCTCTACTAGATGCCAGGTGGCCACAAGGATTGCCGCCTGGAACTTGTCTGCGTCAAGTCGATCGAGGGCCTATCTCTTGGGGAGGAGACAGTTCCACTCCCCTGGGCGGCGGCCCAATACCCGCTGTGGAGGGGTGGGGAGACAGAGACCACACCACGTACCGATGGTCCGACAGTGTCTCACTCTCTGTCTCCACCACCCACTTCCCGAACATTCGGGCGGCTGAGGGGGATGCTCAGGTCAAATCAATGACCGATTCCCCCTCAGCCGCACGCAAGTGCTGGCGGACCCCCTGTTCATTAGCAGGAGGCCCAAACCAGTCTCCTAATCAATAACGACCCTGCCCCGGGAGTCCCCTTGCTGGGGAACGCAACTCCACCCTGTCGAGAGGGCGTTGAAATCCCCAGCTACTACGACGGGTCGGGAACGGCACCTTCGTACCAAATCCCCCGATCCCGTTGAGGACCCCCTGTATCTGGGCAGAGTCGCCTAGGCCGGCCCTATTTCGACGGTGGCGGAGGTAAACTCCCACCACCGTGATGGGCCCCCAGTCGACAGCCACATACGAGTCTCCCTCTTCCCTGAGTGTACAGGAGGGGAGACCTGTGGCGGGGCGAGCCATCACGGCCACCAAGCTGCTCCGGCTCCCGAACCAGCAAGAATCGTTGACTGGGATATAGTGCGGCTCGGTGACCATCCCCAGCCCGGTACCCATTTCCATTAGCCTGTGAGTCCACAGGTTCTGGGCCTGGGTGCCGGTGCCGAGGTTCGCCTGAAGTACCTGGAGGAGCGTGAAGGCCAGGCCTTCTACGTCTCCTCCGAGCGGTCTTCATTCACCCCCTTCTGGGAGGAACCTACCGGAGTAAAGTCCGATATGGTCCCATCCTCGGAGGTGATTTCGGTTATGATGGTGTTGTTGCCGTCTGCATCGGATGCCTTTGCGAAGTTGGAGGCACGGGGGTCCCTATCTGGATGTCCCCCTCCTCTCGGGAGCACGAGTGGGCGACATCATCAATGTGAAGAGTGGGGGGTAGCGCTCTCCCCAACTCCCCTTTGGCAGCTATATCCGTTGGGGGTGTATTTACAGATTTCACCCTCCTCACCTTGTCCGCTCTGTCCCACGTTGATTCGGTCCCTTCTCCCTGGTCCCTCGTCGTAGGGGCGGTTTCGTCCTTCGCCGCCCTCTTCCTCGATTCCCTCTGGGGCTGTGGTTCCATGATCTCCGTCGTGTCCTCCGACCAAGACAAGTCCAGGAGATCGCCCAGCTCCAGCTGGGCTTCCTCCCTCGTAGCAGGAGAGGCCGGTCTGGCCTTCCCCATTTGTGCTGGTTTCACCCCCTAGGTGTCACACGTTTCGGGAATTCGGGCCTCCCCCTCCTTCAGTGTGACCTCTCTCGTAGGGGGGGGGGGACCGGGGTGATCCTCTCCCGATCCTGTTCCTGCGCTTTATCCTTCTTTTTCCCCCTTTTCAAACTCCTCTTTGAAGGGGGTTTGCAGGCAGGCCCGCCGAGACTATTGTGCCTATTATGCCATCATTATCAACTATAACTGATGAATAGTTCATATTAGTATATTGTTGTGTCCGAGCCACAAGGTTTGTGGCGGCGTCCGTTGTCCGTGAGCCTTAGACATTTGATGCTGATTTTGACAGCTGAACGAAGATTGTCTGGACGACGGAAAATCGATAAGAAGAAAACAACAACAGCTGACAGAGAGTCTCCGGCAAACTGTCAGCGTAAACACACGCGAGAATTGTAGATCAGAAAATTATTCTTGTTTAAAGCTTGAGTGAGCTGCGTTATAAATAGTAAAGCTTGTTATTTTTACGCGAGTGTTTTCATTTACCTGAGTGCAAGTGCGAGTGCGAGAGTGAGCGCAACATTTTGGGGGCTCGTCCGGGATCGACTCACAGATCGTCCGGGATCGAATCATAGATTATTCGGGATAAAAATTGCGGGACGTTCGGGATAGAAACGCGAAACGTTTGGGATCGTATCGCGACGCGCATCGCAAGTGAGAGTGACATTGAGAGAAAGTGAGTATACAGAATGACAACCGAAGCAAGAGGTCACGCGTTTCTAGCCGACGGAAGCGTGTTCACTCAATTGAGCCGGAAGCGACGGGGACGGAGGCGGTAAGCTCCGGAACGTCGGAGGTGTCGGTGTTGCAGGATGCGCTTCAAGAGATCCGAGCGATGAGGGAGGAGCGGTTGCATTTGCTGGAGGAGCTGGAGACGCAACGGCGGAATGTTACAGGCCAGTCGCTTCCAACTTCTTTAATAACCGGGCAAATTAAAGCCGATATTTTTGACGGAACCGTGTCTTTATCCTTGTCGCGAATATCTTTGTCAATATGAATTGATCGCATGGGCGAATAATTGGGATAAGAATTTTAAAACGATAAGTCTCGCGGCAAATTTGTGGGGAAAGGCTCGGACGGTTTTAGAGGGTATGGAGGAAAATTTTAATTATGCACAATTATGCGCTAGGTTAGAGTTGCGTTTCGGACAGCAGGGGCTTTTTCAAAATTTTTATACGCAGTTTATTAATAGAAAACAAAAATTTGGGGAAGAAATTACGTCTTACGGGTTGAAAATAGAGCGATTAGCGCGTTTAGCTTATCCCGAAAATGAAAAGAAATGAGAACAAAGATAACTTGTGCGCAATTTATTGTGGGACTAGTGAGCGAAAATACAAAGCGTTTATTGGAGCTTGAGGGGACAGTGTCTTTAGAGGCAGTGATAGAAAGGGTAAAAATTATAGAGACTATTTATGAAAATGTTTTTCTGAAAGAAGAAGTTTTGAAAGGAAGGGATTTAATAAGGAGGAAAGGGAATCGCGGGAAAATAAAAATTTTAGTAAGAGGAGAAACTTTGAAAATAAAAGTCAGAAAAAATTTCCTTTTCCAAATTTTGAAAGAGGAGCAGCGGAACAGAATTTTGTAGACAAAAGAAAGCAAGAAGGAGAATGTTGGAGCTGTGGAGGAAAGGGACATTTTAGATATGAATGTCCGAAAAATGCGATACGACAGGAAAAATAGGGCTGGTCGAGCTCATTGGGGCGAGTTCGACTTTCGAAAGGAATGCTCCGAAAAAAATTAAAGAATTGAATAAGGAAAAGACGGGGATAAATAATAAGAATGGTAGGATAAATAGAATAAGTAGAATTAAGAATCTTTTCACTTATTATGGAACTTTAGACGGAAGAACATGTTTATTTAAGTTAGACACGGGCTCTGATGTCTGTTTAGTGAATAGGGAATTAGTAGGAAATAGAAAACGCTCTGAGTCAATCGACAGGTATAGGTTAGTTTATCCGACAGGAGAGGAGATTTCTATTAGAAATAAGTTTATTGTCAAATTCAATTAGGAAGTTTCGAGGTAAAAATGTCGATGTTGGTGGTCGACATGGAAGATGAATGTTTATTAGGAGCGAATTTGGTAGAAGTGGGGTTTAGGGGACCCACCTCCAATGAGCTTGTCATTGATATACAGGGTCATCGAAAAGTATCGGACCCCCCTAATATCTTCAGTTAGAATGCATTTTGGAGAAAATGTCTAATAGCAAAGTTCTAAGTTTCAAGCAGGAAGTAAGATGATGACCTTGACTTTGACTTTGATCATGTCCTTCAAGGTCATTTCAAGGTCAACCTTATTTTTTTAAATGGAACCCCCAACATTTTATTGCATATTCTTATAGCTTATATCGAGAGCTTTCCAAAACACTATAATAAAATATTTTTCATTAAGTACTTTTTCAGTTATAAAGGTTTGAAGTTAACAATTTGTTAAGTGGTGTGTAATTTCGACCAGTTAAGGCAAGAGTGGTGTGTGATTTCGTCCAGTTAAGGCAAGAGTGGTGTGTGATTCTGGCCAGTTAAGGCAAGAGTGGTGTGTGATTCCGACCAGTTAAGGCAAGAGTGGTGTGTGATTCCGATCAGTTAAGGCAAGAGTGGTGTGTGATTCCGACCAGTTAAGGTAAGAGTGGTGTGTGATTCCGGCCAGTTAAGGCAAGAGTGGTGTGTGATTCCGACCAGTTAAGGCAAGAGTGGTGTGTGATTCCGACCAGTTAAGGCAAGAGTGGTGTGTGATTCCGACCAGTTAAGGCGAATTTCATTCCAATTGGTCAGCTTGGGCAAAATATCCAATTGTACCAAACAATTCACAACAAATGTTCAAATTGTTGCCCTTCAACAGCCTGGAAATGTGCTAATCTGTTATAAACAGCTGAAACCGCATTCCGGAACGTTTCCGGTGGTATTAGTTCTATCTCTCGAGTTATTCTCCCTCTTAAATCATCTAAATCTTGAGGCTTGGCGGCATAAACTTTACTTTTCAAGTAACCCCACAAACCCCACAAAGAAAAGTCAAGTGGGCTCAAATCCGGAGACCGAGGTGGCCACTCAATATGACCCCTTCGCCCTATCCACCTGTCCTGAAAGACCTCATTCAAATATTGACGGACAATGACACCATAATGAGGTGGAGCTCCATCCTGTTGGAAATAAATTTCATCCATATTTCCACCAGCTATGTCTCGAATAGCTGGAACAATTTGTTCGCGAAGCATGACTGTGTATACTTGTGCTGTCAAATTGCCCTCAATGAAGAAAGGGCCAACTGGTCTACTATTAAGAATACCAGCCATACGTTAACTTTTTGTGGATATTGGATATGATTGTCTCTTTTCCAGTGAGGATTAACGTCACTCCAGTATCTACAATTGTGTCTATTTACATTTCCAGTCAGTTCAAATGTTGCCTCATCATAGAAAACAATATTATTAAGTAATAGAGGATCGTCGACAATCATCTCCATCATAAGATCACAAAATTCGATGCGTCTATCAAAATCGTTTTCGGACAACTCTTGGACCAAATGGAGTTTGTATGGATGCCATTTATTCAATTTCAAAATTTTACTGACAGATGCATGACTGATTTCGTGTTCTTGTGCAACGCGATTGATGGAAATGTGGGGACTTTCAACGAAAGACTGTAAAACATCTAATGTCTTATCATTATTTGTTGCTGTTTTACGTCTACCAGATCTTGGGCGGCTTTTAACGCTACCAATGTCCTAGAAACGTTGATAGTACGGATTACAGTACTTTAGGAGATCCAATTATTTTTATTCCGAAAATTTTCATTAAATAATCGCGTTACTGTTTTATACCCTCTTTGTTGATCTCCCCATCCTCGCATCATTAACAGTGTTATTCGATCTGTTTCAGAAAGCTCCGCCATTCTTAATTAGAGCAAAGAAGAATTAATCAGGTAAGTGATAGGAAATTGATCTAAATAATTAAGTAGAGAAAGATACTAATTATTAAGTGTTGGTCCAACTATCGATTTGTTTATTTCAACCAGCACTAGCAAAAAGCTCGTTGAGCAACTGAAAATCTAATAGATCAATTAATAATTTACGAAAAAATTCTGGGCTATTGGAAACAAAATGAAGATGTTTGGGACAATCAATTGAAGCGCAATGGCTTCTTTTGTTACAGAAACAATTTTTGGGGCTGTTCGTTTTCGTTCACGAGGTAACTGCTGCTTGCTAAGAAGACAGCATTGCATCAAAGATTCAAATCAGTGATCCACATTGTTTGCTCAAGAGCTTGTATTACTATTAGTGCTTGCGAGAGTGAGACAATAAAAATCGGCCTCGCCAACGCTTTCGGGCAGATTCCTAACGCCTTTGGACATCACGCATTTAAGCAGCTTCTCGCGATTACCTTCGGGCAGTTTTCCGCCATAGCCTACTAGCATAACTGCTTGAAGCCGTACAACTTTGCTATTGGACATTTTTCCAAAATGCATCCTTACTGAAAATATTAGGGGGAGTCGATACTTTTCGATTAATGTATTTTCTTTAAACCAATTAATTGGTCTCATTATTTCGCGCACAAAAGTATTAAGGTTATGATTACTGAAAACTAAATCATATTTTACAAGATATTTTACATTTTGTGTAAAAAAATTGTTAACTTCAAACCTTTATAACTGAAAAAGTACTTAATGAAAAAATGTTTTATTATAGTGTTTTGGAAAGCACTCGAGATAAGCTATAAGAATATGCAATAAAATGTTGGGGATTCCATTAAACAAAAAAGGTTGACCTTGAAATGACCTTGACATGGTCAAGGTCAAAGTTAAGGTCATCATCTTACTCCCCGCTTGAAACCATACAACTTTATTATTGGACATTTTTTCCAAAATGCATTCTAACTGAAGATATTAGGGAGGTCCGATTCTTTTCGATGACCCTGTGTATTATCAAGGATACTCTACTGAGTGACATTCAAAAGGTTTTAGTCGTCGATCATTGTTTGTTAAAAAATAATTAACAAAAGAAATTTCATAAATAGAATGTAATTTTCCGACACCGTGTATATATTTAAGGAATGAGCACGTGCTATACACGCGCTACATATGAATATATTCACCGCACTACGAAACTTGTTCTGTTTTGATTATTTCTATTGTGTATATTCTTACTTGGTATGTTTCGTATTATCTGTGTTATTACTCTCAATTGCTCTTTCATCGTTCAACTAGTTGGTCGTTTAAGTAAATCCAAGAGTTACGTAAATTTTCAAAATCTATAATATTTACATGAATATTTACATATGACGCATAATTTCGACAGTTTATAGAATTTCTTACGTGAGAAAAAGGTCGTTCGAAATGAGATAATGTGTCCACGATGTAAAAAATTATTAAAAGCAAATAATCCACTTGAAAATCGTTTATTACATTGCACAAACAAATATTATAAAGTTACTGAAGGTCGAAAACGATAAAGAATAACGTGCAACTTCAAAATTAGTTTATTTCACGGACACATGGTTTTCAAGAATGCACATGGATTTGACTATAATTTGCCGTTTTATCGGCTATTTTCTAATGATGTAACCACCACGACAGTCATTTTTAATGAATAAGTTGCAAATAGATCAACATAGTATTGTTGACTGGACGAATTTTTGTCGAGAAGTAAGTAATATACTGCTTGTTAATGAGTAATATTACATTGATTTGTTAAATTATCTCTAGTTACTTCAACAATGGATTGAAGATAAACAAATTCCAATTGGCGGAGTGAATAAAATTGTAGAAATAGATGAAGCCAAAGTAGGAAAAAGAAAATATAATACAGGACGTATAATTAAAAGACAGTAGATTTTTGGTGGTATAGAACGTGATACCAAAAAGTTTTTCATTTTACCCATACCGAATCGACGTGCTGATACTCTGCTATCTGTTATTAAAAAATATATTGCACCTGGTTCTATAATACATACGGACCAGTGGCGACGATATGATATTTTGCGTAATTACGAAAATTATACTTATAGAACAGTAAATCATTCAAGAAATTTTGTAAATCCAGAGACTGGTGTTCATACACAGAACATAGAAAGACTGTGAAGAGATATGCGAGCAAAAATTCCTCGATATGGTATACGAGATTATCATTTTATGCATTATCTTGCAGAATTTATATTTAAAAAAGCATACGATTTTGACAAACTTAACCGATTTATTAGTTATGAGTTAGGTTAGAGTTAGGTTTTTGGGGAGGGAGGCGGAACCCCTCCTCCGCGCATATACGTGTACTATTAGGTGTACAAATGAATAATCCAAATTATTTTAAGCAGTTATAAAATCAATTTTAAATTGAATAGATCTTCCCGCTCTTTTGTGATTATGCAATGTTGACATATAGCTATTAAAAAGAACATATAGTTTGGCGAAAGGCCCAACATAACTTTCGAAAGTATTTAGTTCAGTCGAAAATGGCAACAGATAAGGTGCATATCCAACACTGCATTCTTTACAAATTCCAACAAGGAAAATATGCTGCAAGAGCGTGCGAATCGATTTGTTCCTTTCTCGGCGAAGGTGTTGTATCGTACGATGTGTGCTCATTTTGGTTTAAGCGGTTTAAAAGCGGTAATTTCAGTCTAATCGACAAACAACACCCTGGAGGCCCTCGGAAGTGCGATAATGATGATTTGAAACAACTGCTCACGGAGAATTCGGCACAAACACAAAAGGAGCTAGCAGAACAGTTGGGAGTAACGCAGCAAACGATTTCCAAACGCCTACATAAGATGGGAAAGATCCAGAAAGAAGAAAAATCGGTGCCTAACCGCATGAACTCACTGAAACCAACAAAAATCAACGAGTGGCAGCGTGTCTTTCTCTTCTCAATAAGCAGCGTCGAAAGTCTTTCTTGTGGAAAATCGTTACGGGCGATGAGAAATGGATATTCTATGACAATCCGAAACGCAGAAGTCATGGGTAAATCCCGGCGAATTATCAAAATCGGTCGCAAAACCCTATCGCTTCGGAAAGAAGATTATTCTCTGCATTTGGTGGGATATCAAGGGCATGCTTTATTATGAGTTGTTGGAACCGGGTGAAACAGTTACTGCGGATTGCTACCAACGTCAATTAATCTGCTTGAGTCAAGAATTGGAACGAAAACACCCGTATATTGGCAAAGGAGAACGTCCAGTGAAATTGTTGCATGACAACGCCAGGCTACACATTACTTCCAATACAAAAGACATCATAATGAGTCTTGGCTGGGACGCCTTGCAGCACCCGGTGTATTCATCAGACATTGCTCCATCCGACTATCACTTGTTCCAGTCGATGCAACACGCCTTGTTCGATATATACTTACAATCAGAGGGGCAACGGTGGAGGCCGGCATACATGGACAGCAGGTCTTAAAGGATAGCAACCTTTGACTTTGAGAGACATTAGCTTGTACCACTAGGTACAAGCAACAATGCCTCTCTCTGTAGTCGCCGTGCGTTCGAAATAGCACTAGAGATGTCGCTTCCAAACGAGATCTCTCAACTTTATCTGGGGAGGGGAGAGTGTCGTGAGCGTGGAGCGTCAGATAGCTCAGTGGTCTAAAGCAGTCGCCCGGCAAGCGAAAGACCCGGGTTCGATTCCCGGTCTAGCGACTACCGCGCTCTCGATTTTTTCTCTCCTCGGAACGAAAAATGAGATGCAGGTCCCGAACGCACGGCGTCCCGTCGCCACTTAGTACGCCCTCCTTCTTTCATGGTCCGAAAATGGCTTGACGACTTTATCGTGTCCAAAAACGTAACATTTTTCCGAAATGGAATTCATCAGCTTCCTGAAAATGGCTTAAAGTTATAGAAAGCAACGGCGAATACTTTGATTGAACAATTTAATTTATTTTCTTTTAAAATAAACCTTGAATGTAGCTGAAAAAATTGGATTATTCATTTGTACACCTAATATTTGTTATATTTCTTTGTATATACTATGTGCAAAAATATACACATGAGTATATACAGGGTTTTCAAAAAGTCTTCGAACGATAAAATATCTCAAAAACAATCAGTTTTTGGAAAAAAATATTTCAGGCAGAAGTTGTAAGGTTTAAAATGATCTATTTACTGATCTTATCAGTTTGACCTTAGCTAGCGTCAACAAGGTCAGGGTAAAGTCACCTTGAACTTTTCAAATGGAACGCCCTACTTTTTTTGGCATATTCTTATAACGCATTTCAAGAGCTTTCCAAAACACTACAACAAAGTATTTTTTTGTTAAGTACATCCTGAGTTATGAAGCTTCAAAGTTACAGTACCGTCGGCATTAGCATTACCCAAGGTGTACCGCGTGGAGGTTGCACAATCGGATTTACACCTCTTGTGTGAGTGCGTGTGTGTGTGTGTGCGTGCGCGCGCGTGTGTGTGTGTGCGTGTGCATGCGTGCGTGTGTGCGTGCGTGTGCGTGTGCGTGTGCGTGTGCGTGTGCGTGTGCGTGTGCATGTGCGTGCGCGCGTGCGTGCGTGCGTGCGTGCGTGCGTGCGTGCGTGCGTGCGTGTGTGTGTGTGTGTGTGTGTGTGTGTGCGCGCGACTGCGTGTTATGTAACAGAAACAAGGACTCCACGGTTCGTCACTCCCGTAGTATTTCATGACTCCAAACCCTTTCTGTTGTGTAAAGTGACTTTATCTCATCTTTTAAGATGTGCAACATTTTTCAATTAATTGAATGTTCAAATTGTCTTCTTTCTACCATTTGACAATGAGCTAAACGTTCATAGAAATGACTGAGCACATCGTTTATTTGTCTTAAAGTGATGAGAGATGCTTTCCGCATTATTCAATTGCTAAGGTCTTCCAAATTATGTGGTTTTGTCGCATAAACCTTGTTTTTGAGATATTCCCCAAAAAAAAATCTAGAGGAGACAAATCAGGTGATCTAGCAGGCCACTCAATAGCACCCCTCCTACCTATCCATCGACCAGGAAAAGAACGATTCAGAAATTTTCGATTTCTTATTGCGTAATGAGGCGGTGCTCCATCTTCCTGGAACCAAACATGTTGCATGCCCGCGCCAAATCTATTTCGTATGTCGGGTATAATATGATCTCGCAATAAATTTTCATACTTTTCCGCATTCAAATTACCGTCTATCAAAAATGGACCAATAATACCGCGACTGCAAATTCCTGCAGACTTTCAATTTTTGTGGATACTGTGTGCGGAGATCACTCATCCAATGTGGATTTTCATCACTCCAATATCTGCAATTGTGACGATTAACAGAACCGTTTATTTGAAACATAACTTCATCTGAAAAAACAATAAAATTCAAAAAGTTATCATCAATTCGATTCATCATTTCTTCACAAAATTGAATTCTTCTATCAAAATCATTTTCCATAAGTTCTTGAATGATAACAATTTTGTAAGGATGATATTTATGCTTTTTTAAAATGTTAAGAATGCTACCTTGACTGATATCATGGGCTTGCGCTGTTCTTGGCACAGATGTATGAAGATTTTCTTGAAATGACAGCAAAACATCCAAACTCATATCATCATTTATTGCGGATTTTGGTCTTCCGCTACGGGGTCGGTCTTGAACTGTTCCAGTTTCCAAAAAACGTGTCGCTGTGTACTGAACAGTAGACTCAGAAATAGGGTTGCGATCAGGATGTGTAGCATTGAAGATATCAGCTACTTCCTGATATGATCTAACACGGTCTAAACACCATGAAAGAAGAAGGAGGGCGTACTAAGTGGCGACGGGACACGCCATCATACGTTCGGGACCTGCATCTCATTTTTCGTTCAGAAGAGAGAAAAATATCGAGAGCGCGATAGTCGCTAGACCGGGAATCGAACCCGGATCTTTCGCTTGCCGGGCGACTGCTCTAGACCACTGAGCTATCTGACGCTCCACGCTTACGACACTCTCCTCTCCCTAGATAACGTTGAGAGATGTCGTTCGGAAGTGACATCTCTAGTGTACGGTCTCCAAACCCTCGATACATAAGCAGCAAAATCCTTTCTTCTTCGATCAACATTTTTCAGATAGAAATTTGAAATTGTAGAACGAAAAAAGAACAAAACAGATAAAGATCGAGACGTAAGCGAATACGATTAGTTTGTAGAATACACGACGCAAGAAGCATTTTCGAAAGCTACCAGTATGCACGAGCTTTAGCTGTAAGTCCTCGTGGTGTCCGATATTCACTAATAATCACCTTTGATGTTAGTAGATCAATTTGCCAAAGTAAACTCCTTGCAAGCTAAACTCTTAATAAGCTTTGTAGTTTAATCCTAGTTCGTTAAAGTAGATTTCCTTAAGAGTTCCCTTACGAAAATAAAGTACTAAGAATTACTGAAAAATTTACAGTGATTAATCACTGGCCAAATTATTACTGAAATACTGCTATCCCTATGAACGTTTAGCTCATTGTCAAATGGTAGAAGGAAGATAATTTGAACATCTAATTAATTGAAAAATGTTGCACATCTTAAAAGATGAGATAGTCATTTTACACAACAGAAAGTGTTTGGAGTCATGAAATACTGCGGGAGTGACGAACCGTGGGGTCCTTGTTTCTGTTACATAACACGCAGACGCACACGCACGCACGCACGCACGCACGCACGCATGCACACAAGAGGTGTAAATCCGATCGTGTAACCTCCACGCGGTACACCTTGGGTAATGCTAATGCCGACGGTACTGTAACTTTGAAGCTTCATAACTTGGGATGTACTTAACAAAAAATACTTTATTGTAGTGTTTTAGAAAGCTCTTGAAATACGTTATAAGAATATGCCAAAAAAGTAGGGCGTTCCATTTGAAAAGTTCAAAGTGACTTTGCCCTGACCTTATTGACGCTAGCCAAGGTCAAACTGATAAGATCAGTAAATAGATCATTTTAAACCTTACAACTTTTGCCTGAAACATTTTTTCCAAAAACTGATTGTTTTCGAGATATTTTATCGTTCGAAGACTTTTTGAGAACCCTATATATGCAATATTTATACTTTTTTTGTTAATAACTTTTTAATAAACAGTAAGCGACGGCTAAAACCTTTTTAGTGTTATCTAGGAAGGTGAGTTCTATAACATATATCGATATGAAAACTATCGGAGGTGGGTCTCCTAAACCCCACTTTTATCGCGGATTTCTTTGAGGCGATAGGAGCAGAACGAATTTTTAAATCTCTCTTTGGAAATTCGTCTTGTAGGACAAAATAGGAAAATTCTTTTTATTCTCGAGTTTTGAATAAAGAAGAGGACGTTTCAGAAGGCTTAGGAGAATTTTATGAGAGAGACTCAAAGGAGTTAGAAACTTCACAAAAAGAAGATTTTGTGGAATTCTTGAAAGAATTCGGGAATATTTTTGATGGACAAGTAGCAGCAGGAAATTGTGTTGAAGTTCAGCATGAAATTCAATTGTTAGAACCTACTCCGATTAAACAAGCTCCAAGAAAAATTCCTTTCAAAATGCGCGAAAAAGTAGAGAAAATTATGGGAGAAATGGAGAAGCAAGTAGTAATCGAGGAATCTTCTAGTCCGTGGACCTCGCCGGTAGTTATAGTTCCAAAAAAGATGATATAATTAGATTTTGTGTTGACTTTAGGAAGTTGAATTCTATTACGAAGAAAGATTCATATCCGTTGCCTAGAATAGATGATCTTTTAGACCGGTTGTCAGGAAATGAATGGTTTAGATATGAAAAGTGGATATTGGCAAATTAAGATTCGTCCAGAAGATAGGGAGAAAACTGTTTTTTCTGTAGTGGTTTATGGCAATTCACGGTCATGTCTTTCGGTTTATGTAATGCACCTGCGACATTTGAACGATTTATGGAAAAAGTTTTGAAATCATTATTATCAAAAACTTGTTTAGTTTATTTGAATGATGTTATTGTTTTTGGAAAGACATTTGATGAAATGTTAGAAAATCTTAGGGAAGTTTTTCGAAGATTTCAAGCTTCAAATTTAAAGGTCAATCCGGCAAAATGTAATCTTTTTGAGAGGTAAGTTAAATACTTAGGTCATATAGTTTTTTCAGAAAGAATTGCAATAGATCCCGAAAAGACTGCTGCGGTAAAGAAATGGCCAATTCCTAAGAATAAAAAGCAAGTGAGAAGTTTTCTAGGATTTTGTTCTTATTACAGGAAGTTTGTCAAAGGATTTTCTTCAATTGCAAAACCTCTCTACGGATTGACAGAAGAACGAACAAAATTTCATTGGACTTCTCAATGTCAGCAAGCTTCTAATATCCTGAAGAATGTTCTGACATCTTCACCGGTTCTGTCTTTTCCAAAGGAAGAAGGAGATTTCATTTTAGACACTGATGCTTCGAATCATGGTATTGGTATAGTATTTTCTCAAGTTCAAGAAGGAGTAGAAAAGGTGATAGTTTATTTTAGCCGTGTTTTGAGTAAAACGGAAAGGAATTATTGTGTGACTCAAAGAGAATTATTAGTTGTGATGGATTCGATCAAATCTTTTCATCACTATTTGTTCGGACGGAAATTTTTGGTAAGGATCATTCATCGTTGAAATGGTTAATTCAAAGAATTAGAAGGTCAATTAGCACGATGGATGGAAAGACTGCAACAGTATGATTTCGAAATTCTTCATTGAAAGGGGAAGCTACATAAGAATGCAGACGGTTTGTAGACGACCTTGTTCAGAAGAAAATTGTAAATATTGTTCCAGGATAGAAGTGAAAGTTAAAAATAAGGAATGTGAATCAGTTGCACGAATAAGTTTTATTGAAAATTTTAATTGGAATTGGCGGAAGGAACAGCTTAATGATCCAAGCATTTCAGCAATTCTTCTGGCAAAAGAATCCGATAGACGTCCTACTCGGGAGGAGATGGCAAATGGAGATATTTCTTTAAAAATTTATTTATCCTACTGGAACATTTTAATTGTTGAGAGTGGAATTCTTCATAGAAAAAGGCAAGCACCCAATCTCAAAGGAAGTATTCTTCAAGTTATTGTTCCACGTTCGGAAGTTAAACGAATTTTGGAAGAAGCACATGACGTTTCTTCTGGAGAACATTTTGGTATTAATAAAACTTCAGGGAAAACTCGAAAACGTTTTTATTGGGCAACATGTAAAAAGAATGTTGAAGATTGGTGTAGAACTTGTAGGATTTGTGTAGCCAAAAAGGGGCCTTCAGATAAAGGAAAATCTCCTCTTCAGATTTTCAATGTTGGAATTCCTTTTAAACGACTTCAGATGGATATACTTGGTCCGCTTCCAACTTCTTCAGGAAATAAATATCTTTTAGTTATAGTTAATTGTTTTACAAAATGGATTGAAGCTTTTCCTTTGAAAAATATAAGGACGAACACCATAGCTGATGTATTCGTCAGTCAGGTAATTTCGAGATACGGTGTGCCTTTAGAAATTCACACTGATCAGAGAAGGAATTTTGAATCACAGTTATTTAAGGAACTTTCAGAAATGTTAGGAATTAGAAAGACAAGGACTACAGCTCTTCATCCTCAATCTGATGGGCAAGTCGAACGTCAACATCAGACGATTCTTCAGTATTTGTCCAAGTTTGTTGACGAAAATCAGAAAAATTGGGATAAATGGATTCCGTTATTTCTTTTAGCATTTAGATCCGCAAAACATGAAACAACGGGAATGACTCCGGCAAAATTGAATTTCGGAAAAGATTTAAGGTTGCCTTTAGATTTACTTCGTAGAACTCTTCCGAAAGATTGTGTCACAAACTTTAGAGATTATGTTTCTGATTTAAAAGGAAAATTAGATGAAGTTTATCAAAGTGTTAGGCAGAAAATGACTATAAATTCTGAAAAGATTAAAAGGTGGTATGATCAGGGAGCTAGGAAATGTTTATTTGAAGATGATCAGAAAGTTCGGTTTTTCAATCCACAAAGGAAAATTGGGAAAGCTTCAAAGTTACAAAGTAATTGGGAACCTTATGAAATAGTAAAACGGTTAAATTAAGTAGTTAAATTAAGTAGTTTATTGTATTAGGAAATCGAGTAAGAGTAGGAATAAAGTAGTACATGCAGATAGGTTAGCTTCTTTCAGTGAGAGACAGGAATAGGGAAGACATCAGAGACCTGTAAATTTTTAATGGTAAAATTATTTAGAACAAAATCTTGCGTTCATTTTCTTTACTTTAAGGTTTAATTTTGGAATGCGGTTTTGGGAAACCACATCTGGGAAAAAGAAAAGAGAGAAGGCTGCCTTCTCCCACGATTTTTGATCGTGATTTTTCCGTGGGGCTTTGGGCGAATGCCGAGGCAGGGACTTGGGGTGTTTTATAAAAGAACGTTGGGTCCACGGTAGTCCCCCCGCCCTTGTCCGAAGAGGAGCCAAGGAGGAAACGGACGAAGAAGCGGAACAACAAGCGGATCGTTTTAGAAAGGTCCTGGAGACTGATCATCTCTTAAAGGACGGGGATAGAGATAATGTTCTGAAGGCGAAGAGTCAAGATCCTCAGAATCCTTGATTGAGTTCAGCAATTCATGGAGTCCGGTAACCTGTAGCAGCAGCTCAGGGTAGGACAAGAGTCATGAAGATCTCTGGAGTCAAGGAAGAGGATGACCTTGCCTAAGAGAATTGTCGGGACGACAATTTTTCGAAGAGGGGGAGCAGTGTTGTGTCCGAGCCACAAGGTTTGTGGCGGCGTCCGTTGTCCGTGAATCTTAGGTATCTGATGCTGATTTTGACAACTGAACGAAGATTGTCTGGACGATGGAAAATCGATAAGAAGAAAATAAGAACAGCTGACAGAGAGTCTCCGGCAAACTGTCATCGTAAACAGACGCGAGAATTGTAGATCAGAGAATTATTCTTGTTTAAAGCTTGAGTGAGCTGCGCTGTAAGTAGTAAAGTTTGTTATTTTTACGCAAGTGTTTTCATTTACCTGAATGCAACTGCGAGTGCGAGAGTGAGCGCAACAATATATTAAAAAGTTTATGAAGTACTCACTTTCAAAAACATTGGCATAAGCACTTATGCCCAATTCATTTAAAATATCTTTCATCTTCATGCTTGTAAGACACGTCCTTTGCTGGGAAATACGTTTAAAGCTATAAAAAATGTAATGCATGAGTAATAATATAAACATAATTTTGTGGCATACGACAAAAAGCAGAAAGATCAGTAATGCACATGCATTACGTATCTTATCATTGTAAAGGTTATTAGTGCGATTTTCAATCTTATACGACTTTACATTCAATCTAATTGATTTCTTAAATGAGAAAAGCATAATAACGAATGAAATAATTTTCCTATATAGACGTTTCAAATGCGTTTAACCTTAAGATTATTTCATGTGCATATGTCGCCAATTTCTTTCCCGTTATTTCTCTTATGTATTTATTTTATATAATATTTTCCAAACGGTATATTTCTATGGGGATATTATAAATAATGCATACTTATTTAAGAAACCTTTTTACTGAGAAGTCGATGGGTAACCAGTGGTGCGATTCTGTAACTTATTATTGGAGTTAATGATACTTTCATTATCGTTGCGCAGCTTTTCTACATACAGCTTTGACGTACAAAAGCTGCGCAACGATAACGAAAGTGTCGTTAACTCCAATAACGAGTTGTAGAATCGCACCACAGAGTACGTGCGTCGTTGTACTTATAACTGCGAAACAACGCAATACGCGATGACATTCACGAGACACGTAAAGCGCGATGGATTCGCGAATGTAACGCTTATTCAAAACAACGTTTCACACCGCGCAGTTGCTGTGCGCACTTTTTTTTTTGGTAACGCATGGGAAACCATTATGGATACCCCCGACCCGTTGGGGGGGTCGGGGGTTATGTCAGATTCTTATTGACTAAAACCCCTGCGGGATGTCTACCATTCGGACCGTTGTGGGAGGAGGAACTGCTCCCGCATTCCCTCCCCGACAACTGTGCGTACTAGCTGCACGTTATCTGCATATTGCTAAGAGGCCTGTGGTGGTACTACGTAATTTTATAGACATAGAAAGGTGTAAGCAAGGAAAAGAAAATAGATAAGACAGGAAAGTTGATGCTTATAATAATTCGTACTACCTAATAGCTTTTCTATGACAGATCGGGAATCTTCGGTTATAGAGGATTGTGTTATACTATCTTTAATGTTTTAGCTAGAAACGTTCGGCAACGGATAAAATAGTATAGTGATTTTTATGAAATTATTAAATATTATTTGGCTGTTTTGAAATTTTTTTATATGGATTAAATAAATGTGTATTGACAGCTAATATAATCTCATTTAATAATATACATAAGATTTTTTATCATCTTTATCCTGTAAGTATACATTTTACTTATATATCTTATTATTAATAAGAATATTAATAATTATAATAAACTAATTTATTATTTTATTTCTAATAACTTCTCTCTCTCTCAGTTAGTGAATATTAAACAATCTTCAACTAAAAAGGATTTATTAGAAAAGAAATTAATATTTGTAAAAAGAGAGAGACAAAGAGATAGACCAATGGATGCAATAATGAGAATTTCAATGGGAGAAGAAATAGGAGAAGAAGAAAAAGAAAATTTACGATTAGAACGCATATTTTTAAGAGATAGAAGCAATCCATTTGATTAGCATAAATCTCCTGGGGACGTCCAGAGACATCTCAGGGCCGTCCTGAGAATATAAGACGTCTCCAGGACATCCCTTGGATGTTTTCTGAACATATTTTTTGAACGTATATATCAAGGATGTACGGTGCAGTTAGGGTAAAATAATAAATAAAACTTTTATTTTCATAAATAAATAATGATACTTATAAATAATAACATATACTAATAAGGTTTTAATATAACTTTCATATTTTATTTCATTATTGATTAAAATATAAGAAATGGAATAAATACAAGGTGGTTCAAATATGAATTTAATTAAGTAATTTTGTGTATGTGTGTGATAAAACATATACAAGGTGTTTGAAAGCTTATCATACAGACGAAAGTTGGAGATAGATTGGGTGTAGCCGAGAAGAAAAGTCATGTACCATAATGTCAAATTAGCAATAGTTACCGAGTTATTAATTAAAACATGTGAGCCAACGAGCGTGTAGAGAACGGAGGGCGACCGCAGTAAGCACGTTGATATTTGATACAGGCGGAGTCAGCGAGTGGTGGTAGGCGAGCGCGCGCGGCGAGGGGCAATGTAAGCAACAAGAGGCGAGCGCGCGCGACGAGGAGCGAGCGAGCGAGTTTTTTCTTTATAACTTTTTCCTTATAGCTCGCTCGCTCCTCGTCGTTCGCGCTCGCTTGCCTCTTATCGCTTGCGCTCGCCTCTTGTCGCTTGCGCTCGTTCGCTCCTCGCCGCGCGCGCTCGCCTACCACCACTCGCTGACTCCGCCTGTATCAAATGTCAACGTGCTTACTGCGGTCGCCCTCCGTTCTCTATACGCTCATTGGCTCACATGTTCTAATTAATAACTCGGTAACTATTGCCAATTTGACATTATGGTACATGACTTTTTTTCTCGGCTACACCCAATCTATCTCCAACTTTCGTTTGCATGATAAGCTTTCAAACACCCTGTATACAGGGTGCACGATTTATCTGAAGACATTGAAATATCTCGAGAACTATGCATTGGATAAAAAAAAGTGGTTAATGAAAGTTGTTAGTCTCGAAGGGGGACATCCAATGATACCAAACTCGACCTCCTACCCCACCCCCTGGGGGTGGGGGTTGGGGGCAACTTTGAAATCTTAAATGGAAACCCCCATTTTTTATTGCAGATGCGGATTCTACGCTACAAAATACGTAAATTTTGTCCGAAACTTTTTTTTTGATTCGTGATAGATGGCGCTGTAATCGCAAAAAATTATATTTTCCGCAATTCTCCAGAAATGATCATTGGATTGAGAAATAAAAAATACCTGTTCAATATTTTTAAAGAACATAATAAAAGTTATTCCCCCCCCATCCTCTCGGGGTAGGGTGGGTGGTAACGTTCAAATCTCAAATGGGAACCCGAATCGAAGAGGGAACTGCTCGACGCGCCACTGTGGGTGTATGGCGAACTACGGCTTGTTATAAAAGGCAGTGCAATGCGGTAGGAGCTCACTATAAAATAAATAACTATAAAAAAACTATAAAACTATAAAAAATAAAATAACTTTTATTATGTTCTTTAAAAATATTGAACAGGTATTTTTTATTTCTCTGTCCAATGATCATTTCTGGAGAATTGCGGAAATTATAATTTTTTGCGATTACAGCGCTATCTATCACGAATCAAAAAAACAGTTTCGGACAAAATTTACGTATTTTGTGACGTAAAATCCGTATCTGCAATAAAAAATGGGGGTTTCCATTTAAGATTTCAAAGTTGTCCCCAACCCCCACCCCCAGGGGGTGGGGTGGGAGGTCGAGTTTGGTATCAGTGGATGTCCCCCTTCGAGACTAACAACTTTCATTAACCACTTTTTTTTATCCAATGCATAGTTCTCGAGATATTTCAATGTCTTCAGATAAATCGTGCACCCTGTATATTCAATATAATATAAAATAATATTTACCTATAATTTCTTTTAAATTCATATGAATTTTCACTCACTTTACCACTCATAATTAATCAAATATTTTAATAGCATTAGCAAGAACATAGACACGCTAAAACTAGAGAACGTACATACATCATTATATAAACTGCCTTGTAAAGGTTAGGAAATAGATATAGAAAGAGCTATGAAGGTCTTTCTATTTCCAGCACTTCGGATGACAACCGAAATAGCCGGATGATGCACGATTCTACTTACATAGATACTTTCTTTATAAAGACAGGAAATTTCTTTCTATTTCTTCGTCTATCATTTTACATAGTTCCATTGCTGTTCGTTTTGTCTGCACTGCTGAACTAGTGCAGTAAGTTAAACACAGTTGCAGTGAGACAAATGTAGGTTTTCTCACTGCAACTTGTTGCACCAGTTCATCAGTGCAGACAAAATGAACAGGCACAATCCCTTACACGTTGTAAACGCTTCGAATTACCCTACGGACCAATCGCGGCTTTTCTTTGAGTGCTTCGAAGTATTTACAGCGTTTAGTGGGTTGCACTCTAAGTGAAGCGAAAATGCGAAAATTTTAGTATATAAAACATTAAAATTATACAACTACTTCTTACTGATAGATTTCTTTCAAACTCAGGTTTTATCTATTGCAATACAAGATGTGTTTAAATGTAATAATTACATTTTTAATGTACTGAATTAGAATGTTTTTAATTTTAAAAATATTTTAGTAAATATTTTTATATTTAGTAAATAATTTTTTTTAAATTAATCCGTTCAAAATATCAAAGATAATGAATGAATTGTTAAAAAAAATATTTTTTTTGTATAATTTATTTTGTATAATTTATTTTGTATAATTTATTACATTTGAAGAAACGTATATTTGAATAAAGTTAATATATTTGCTTTATTCAAATACATGTTTCCTTAAATATAACAAATTATATAAAAAAAATAACTTTCTCGTACTTAAATTATATAAAAAAAATTATTTTTTTAAACATTTCATTTATTATTTTTTAAGCATTGGAAAGATGAATTTTAAAAAATATTTATTAAAACATCATTTTTGAAATTAAGAAATTCGAATTCAGCATTTAAAAAATTCATTAACTACATTTCATGTAGTTAGCAACATAAGGCTTTTAATTTCTAGCTGCGGCAACATATATTTGTTCATAACAGAAGATACGAAAAAAAATACGTACAATATTCTTGCTATAACTGTAATTTTTCAATTATACCTACAATGTTTCATTGCAAAAATCTCGAAACGTACAGATTTATCATATTTATGAAAAAATACATACATTTCAACAATCTTACATTACAATTTAGTAAACTAGAATTTAATTCAAGTAAATCTTACAACTACATATTATTTCCTAATTTTAAGGTTTTCATTTACTACAATTAAACAAAAAGGATTTATATTTAAAACATTATTAGTTAAAATAAAGCTAATTTAATTTTAGCAAATGTATTTACTAAAATTAAGAAAATTCTTTTCTCAGTGTGCGGAGTTTCTCGAAAGTGAGATTTTGAATATCTTGCGCCGTAAGGTTAACATGGAATTTTTTTTTCAACGTTTCTTTGATTTGCATCGTCATCATTGAGTCCATACCCATCTCTGGTAGTGGAATGCGAAGTCCAACCGTCTTCACGTCTTTCACTCCTAGATGGGCAAAGATGGAAAGAGATAATAAGGCTTTTAATTTCTAGCTGCGACAACATATATTTGTTCATAACAGAAGATATGAGAAAAATATGTGCGGTCGCGGACATAAAGGTTGTCACTTTTTTTTTAATGACTTTCGGGACGCATCCTGACACGAGAAAGATGAGAGCTGCTGCTCCGCCTGCGGAGCACGCCTGCGCAGTAACTCAACGAAAGACGAGAAATGAAATATATATGATATGACATAAGTATGTCAACAATCATTGAGTCTAGCGGAGGAAACCGCTCAATGAGCGATTAGTGACTATTGTCCTTACTGTTAGATCCTTACATTCAGACCAATAACGTTGACAAATTATTCAACAGTTGCTCAATCATTGAGTGTCGTGAAAGCACCCAATTCTTACATTTTGAAAAATCAGCAGCGGAGGGATAGATACATAGTGCAAGTCATTCAAATGGGAATGCGTCTTTTGCAAAGTATTGAACAAGTATGTATATTAAATTTTAAGTGAAATCATATTTATTTAGTCACTAATCGCTCACTGAGCGGTTTTCTTCGCTGAATGCAATGATTGTTGACATACTTATGTCATACCACGTATATTTCATTTCTCACCTTTCGTTGCGAGTTGCTGCGTAGGCGTGCTTCGCAGGCGGGGCAGCAGCTCTCAACTTTCTCGAGTCGGGATGTGTCCCGAAAGTCATTAAAAAAAAAGTGACAATCTTTATGTCCGCGACCGTACAATATTCTTGCTATAACTGTAATTTTTTAATTATACCTACAATGTTTCATTGCAAAAATCTCGAAATGTACAGATTTATCATATTTATGAAAAAAAAATTATCCAGGATACTAGCTACGGTGTCCAAAATATTCATCACTCCATCCAGTTCCGCATATTTCTCAGCTATAACCATACTGCTCACGATCGTCCGATTTAGAACCATGAAAGTATCTAGCGACTGCAAGCATGACTGTATTTTCTGTTTTAGAATACCAGTGATGTTTCGTTCCTTATCCGTCTGTATATCGGCCATGATGCCCACATCGTTACAGTTATAGCAAGAATATTGTACGGTCGCGGACATAAAGGTTGTCACTTTTTTTTTAATGACTTTCGGGACGCATTCCGACTCGAGAAAGATGAGAACTGCTGCCCCGCCTGCGGAGCACGCCTACGCAGCAACTCACAACGAAAGGTGAGAAATGAAATATATGTGGTATGACATAAGTATGTCAACAATCATTGCATTCAGCGAAGAAAACCGCTCAGTGAGCATCGTCCACCGAACCCCATTGAATAGCCATTCTAGGTAATCCGTTTTGTATTCTCCTCTCACGCATTCTCTCTATGATAGAATTGGCCATACCATAATTAGATATTCCGGCGAATCCTCGACCGCACGAGAAGGACGAGAAAACGACGAAATGCTGCAGATCAGGGCACATCTTCCTAGACAGCTTGTCCATCGTCTTCGTTGCCATTGCTTTCGGTTTGAATGCTACTTCAAAGGATTCAGCGGTCTGATTCTTAAAGAGAGAATCTTTCATCACCACAGCAAGATTAAATATAGCGTCCACCGGTCCCATTTCAGCGGCAGAATTCAAGATGAATGCACAGTCCTTGTGATCGGAGGCATCAGCACCCGCGACAATTTGCACATTCACCCCGTAGGATTTCCATAGTTCTATCTTTGAGCGCTGGTAACCGTTTCGCAATCCGGTCCGTGAAGTTAGAAGAAGATTCTTTGCTCCGTGAAGAATCAGCCAATCGGCTAATTCTAAACCGAAGCCGCCTAAGCCGCCCAAAATTATATAAGACATGTGATACTTGCAGAAAAATTGTGGATAAGCTAAAATAGAAAAACCTAATGGCTTGTTTTCGTCATATATTTTTATCAGGATCTGAAAATAAGAATAGTAGTAGCAGAATTTCGCGCGATCGTGCATTTGTTATTGCAGTTGTGGTGCCAATAATAAAAGCATGAAATTTTAGTCTGTGCAAGAAATTACCTTTCCTATGTGTTTACCAGCTGCCATGTACTTGAAAGCAACCTCTACTTCGGACTTTTCAAAAACTTTCCTCGGGAGTGGTTTTATTGAGGTGCTTTTCATACCTTGCGAGATATAATCATATATAATTTTATTATATATGATATTTTCTGTAATGGAATTTATTATGTTGTCCAACATAACCGCGTGAAAACTGATGCTTTTTGCAAAAACCATTATGTCCAGGATATTATCGGCAATCAAGTCATGTTTTCCTATTTCCAAGAATCGACCACCTTTCGCCAAGCAGCGAATAGATGCCAGAAGCTTCTCCTCAGCTAAGGAATTTAACACAATATCCACCTCCTGACCGTATGTCTGCTGAAAGATCATTTGTTCGAAACTTGTGTCACGAGAATTGCCGATATGATCGTCAAGAATCGAAGGGAATGTATCTCTAATGAATTGTCGTTTCTCCAAAGTCCTGACTGTCGTAAATACTTCGCATCCCTCGTAAAGTGCGAGATGAATCGCGGCTTGACCGACACTGCTGATGCCGGAATGAATAAGAACTTTGTCTCCTTTCTTCATCTTTCCTTTCTCATAGAGAGCGTAGCAGCATACAGCATAAACACATGGAACTGTGGCAGCGTCCTCGAATGTCCATTCATCGGGTATAATCCAGGATAAAATTGGGTCGTTCATTAAAACATTTGATATGCCTCTAAAAAAATAGTGCTAAATTAGTAAAATTTAGTTTAGGTTGCCTTCCGTTCATGGACAAAAAAATCATAACTGCATTATGTCGTTGAAGTTTGGAGCGTTCTTGGAGCGAAAATTGAAAATAGCTTTTATTTAACAAAAAACCACTTAATATAAATATAAATACATATAAAAGATAAATTTGTGTTAAATATGACATGACATTATAAGAAACTTGTAATTCCCGAAAATTACGCACATATAATCATTCATACAGATTATAATTATTTCCGGCACTCACAGCGCTCTGTGCCAAAAACTGACAATGCTTTCTCACTCTCTGGCATGTGGGAAAAAAGAAAAAAGTTAGTTTAATAGCAATATCGTCCCGGAACACATTCGTTCTCCACGAATATGATATGCATACCACCACACTCAGGCAGATTGTAATTATTTCCGGTAGTCACAACGCTCTGTGCCAAAAACTGACAACGCATTTTCACTCTGTGGCATGTGGGAAAATAGAAAAAAATTAGTTTAACAGCAATATCGTCCCGGAACACTTTAGTTCTCCCCGAGAATTGTGTGGATACCACCACACTCAAACAGATTATAATTATTTCCGGCAGTCACAGCGCTCTGTGCCAAAAACTGACAACGCATTTTCACACTCTGGCATGTGGGAAAATAGAAAAAAATTAGTTTAACAGCAATATCGTCCCGGAATACTTTCGTTCTCCACGAATATGATATGCATACCACCACACTCAGGCAGATTGTAATTATTTCCGGTAGTCACAACGCTCTGTGCCAAAAACTGACAACGCATTTTCACTCTCTGGCATGTGGGAAAATAGAAAAAAATTAGTTTAACAGCAATATCGTCCCGGAACACTTTAGTTCTCCCCGAGAATTGTGTGGATACTACCACACTCAGACAGATTATAATTATTTCCGGCAGTCACAGCGCTCTGTGCCAAAAAATGACAACGCATTTTCACACTCTGGCATGTGGGAAAATAGAAAAAAATTAGTTTAACAGCAATATCGTCTCGGAACACTTTCATTCTCCCCGAGAATTGTGTGCATACCACCACACTCAGACAGATTATAATTATTTCCGACAGTCACAGCGCTCTGTGCCAAAAACTGACAACGTATTTTGACTCTCTGGCATGTGGGAAAATAGAAAAAAATTAGTTTAATAGCAATATCGTCCCGGAACACTTTCGCTCTCCCCGAAAATGGTGTGCGTACCATCAAACTCAGACAGATTATAATTACTTTCAGCAGTCATAGCACTCTGTGCCAAAAACTGATAATGCATTTTCATTCTCTGGCATGTGGAAAAAGAGAACAAAAATTGTTTAACAGCAATCGCGTCCCGGAACTCTTTTGTTCCGGAATACGACGAGAATGAAAATGTTCCGGGACGAAATTGCTATTAAACTGACTTTTTTCTATTTTCCCACATGCCAGAGAATAAAAATGCATTGTCAGTTTTTGGCACAGAACACTGTGACTGCCGGAAATAATGACAATCTGTCTGAGTGTGGTGGTATACACACAATATTCGGGGAGAACGAAAGTGTTCCGGGACGATATTGCTGTTAAACTAATTTTTTTCTATTTTCCCACATGCCAGAGAGTGAAAATGCATTGTCAGTTTTTGGCACAGAGCGCTGTGACTGCCAGAAATAATTATAATCTGCCTGAGTGTGGTGGTATGCACAATATTTTCGGGGAGAACGAAAGTGTTCCGGGACGATATTGCTGTTAAACTAATTTTTTTCTATTTTCCCACGTGCCAAAGAGTGAAAATGCGTTGTCAGTTTTTGGCACAGAGCGCTGTGACTGCCGGAAATAATTACAATCTGCCTGAGTGTGGTGGTATGCATATCATATTCGTGGAGAACGAAAGTGTTCCGGGACGATATTGCTATTAAACTAACTTTTTTCTTTTTTCCCACATGCCAGAGAGTGAGAAATTGTCAGTTTTTGGCACAGAGCGCTGTGAGTGCCGGAAATAATTATAATCTGTATGAATGATTATATGTGCGTAATTTTCGAGAATTACAACTTTCTTATAATGTCATATCATATTTAACACAAATTTATCTTTTATATGTATTTACATTTATTTTTAAGTGGTTTTTTGTTAAATAAAAGCTATTTTCAATTTTCGCTCCAAGAACGCTTCAAACTTCAACGACGTACTGCATTATATATCTTTATTAATGAAAAATCTAATGACCACCAAAATAGTATTGCCATAGAATTCGTATCTTTAATAAAATAATAATGACATTTTGAATTGTATTTTCCCACCTGTTAGAGCATATTGCCATTATTCTCTGTCCAGATCTATCATAACCAACGACCTCTAAGCCTAAGAAAGAATCGATATCACGTTTAATCTTTTGAAAAGATTCCAACGTCAATTTATCAGTTGCTATCATAATATCTCTAAAATTCAGTGTCGCATAAGTTGTATGGATGACACTTTCATGCTTGACTTTGGGAGATATCCGTCTTTCGACCCAGCGTATAGTATTAATATCATCATGAATCTAACAGAAATTAAGTTCAATTCATAATTTCATAATATTATTACAATAAAAAATTTGCTTATAAAGGAATGTTAGTTGAAATAAATTAAATTGTATTCTTGTGCGTTTTATTGTGCACTAGGGTTGACAAAATTTTACTTATATAAACGTTTACCTACCGCCTGAATAACATAACCGCATTGCACAAGTAACGGTTCCGGAGGCGGTAATGATAAATGTCTGTAAGAACCTCAAATTTTACCGGGACATAAGATATTCATAGGTAAATCCAGTACCAGCTGATTCATATAGAAAGGTTCTTGCAAGGAGAACTTGGGCGCGTTTTTATCTTGAATGAAGACACATCTAACTGTTTCGTTGCCTGGTTCCTTTCGCAAACAATTTACAAATCCTAAAACACCGCACTCAGAGTCACCTTCAGCAACGAGTGTTATTCTTGAATTCGTCTCGTCGTCAGCGTCCATCACAGATTTTAGCTTTTCGATCCACGAGAACTCGTAATTATTTATATGCACGACTTCTCGTCTGGTTATGACATTTTGCACCTTTCTTAAGAGCAACACAGACTCCCGTTCTGTGCGTTTCTCCAAAATGATATTCAAATTGCACTTTTGCAGAAGCTCGTTATCGTATGTGACATTGAGATCCTCCTGGGTAAACAGAAAGCCTTCAGCTATTACATTGGACAGTAATGTGCGTGCACCCTTCGTTAATATTCCGACACCAACGGCCATCAAGAACGTATCATCTTTAAATGCTTTGTTAGGTTGTATGATTGATAGATTTTGAGGTAACAAGGAACTGTCGCATCTATTTTCCGTCGCAACCAACGTGAGATTAGGTTGCACTAACGGCAAGTTGCTTAGAACTTCGTAGACAATTGGAGTAACTAGATCCTCCTGCTGAATTTTGTCATCGTCTTCAACGATCTCGATCACT
Source organism: Harpegnathos saltator (assembly GCF_003227715.2). Classification (NCBI taxonomy): domain Eukaryota; kingdom Metazoa; phylum Arthropoda; class Insecta; order Hymenoptera; family Formicidae; genus Harpegnathos; species Harpegnathos saltator. The sequence continues at coordinate 113,547 of NW_020230195.1, read as the reverse complement.
TTGACATTTCTCAGTTCGTGACATTCAAGCGCAATCTGTATTGATATTTGCACTGCATCTTTTAAGGAGATCGTGGTATAATCGCGGTAAGCAATGAACTTATATTCCTCGTGTACAGGTTCAATGTTTGCTGGTCGACGTGATATAGCTACGAGCCTCTGCCCATGGATTTCTATACCTCCAGATATAATGGCGTCGAGTGAGTCGTAGACGCGCACAGGTACGTCTATAATAAAATTTGAAGTGAGTAATATCGAGATGAGAGAGAGAGGGGCAGGGAGAGAGAGAGGAGGGAAAGAGAGGGGGAGGGCGGGGGAGAGGGAGAAGGAGAGGAGGAGAGAGAGAGGAGGAAGAATGGGAGGATGGAGAGAGGGAGAATGGAGGTTAAAGAGAGAGAGAGAGAGAGAGAGAGAGAGAGAGAGAGAGAGAGAGAGAGAGAGGGAGAGCGTATATAGCAGATTATGTCGAAAGACGAAATTATTTGAAAATAAAAATTAAGCGCTGACTTACTTTTTTCTTCTTTTGAAAGTTTAGGAAGCTGTTTTATGTGATATTCGGGATCGATTACCAATTTGCGAATTTGAATTGTTATGTATATAACATTTCTCGAGTCAAGCGGTAGGCTTTTCATTTGCAGCATACTGTCAATGAATACCACCCAATTTGACGACTATTTGATATGCCCTACGCTTCCATTAATTGAGGCGCTCTTCAATGAACGAAACAAACCGGTATACTGATAGCCACAGACTCATAGCTTTTTATAAATATCTAAAATATTTATGCACTCTTCAGCATCGTCGCTTTTAGGTAAAAACTGGACAGGTAGTTTCTCTTTTACGATATCGTTAGGAATCTTCACAAGACCACTGACGACCACATTGCCTCTCTCTAGAATCTTGAAATTATTATTACCTGTAAGAATATTATGATTATTACAGGATAATACCGTTCTTTCTCTGGAATCAACTATGTCAATTTGTTTTCTCTTCTGAGTTGAGTATCGTTGCGACTTTGCATAGGTTTTCTTTTATTTCTTTGTGTCGATTATGTACAGGTAATATTCTATTACAATATCACTGAAAGAGAATATCAAGAGTCAATTCTCTAATAATTGTAAAAGTATTTACCTTCTTGGATCACAAGAGTTAATTCCAGCTTATCTCGTTTTGATAATTGAGTAGTACGTAGAAATTTAATATTTTCAAACGTAATCGATATGTTTTTATAATCAGTGCCATTCAACAAGCCAATTGTACGCCAAATTTCGAATAGGTAACTCGCAGCCGGTAATAAATTTCATTCATCGATCACGTGACCAGGTATTCGAAGTTCTTGTCATCGGTTGCAATAGTGATGATTTTTTCAGTACTGGCAATTTTATTTTTCCACTTATAACGGAATATGTAATAGTCATCAGAATGATCCCATCTACAATAAACAATGTCATAGAATAAACAATGTTATAGAATAAACAAAGAAATGTGAGTCGTTTTCTTATATATATATAGGAAAAAAAAGACGCACTTAATAAGAGGAGATATCATTGGAGTTTCGCGACTAACAGGAAATTGCACTGGCGGATACAAATTTGCAATCTGTGGTTGAAGTCCTACATTATAAAGATCACCAATTCCTTCTAAAAAACTTTGTATGGTACATTTCTGGCCGCGTTTATATAATGGAATCAATGTTGATCGTTGATTCCAACAAATTTGTCATGATCGATTGGAAAGCATTGTGCGGTACTATGTCAACGAGTACCGTGCCTTTCGGTATCAAAGCTGTAATTCTTTTTAATATTGGATTCAGGATACTGTCTGCATAATATTCTGCAGCAGTCTCAGTCAAGTCACGTTGACTTCGTGATCTACCTGCGTTACTCCGCGGCTCTTTGAGGGCTCCATTAGTAATATTCGGCTGAAATGCTCTAGGAGTTTTGTTCTAACAATTTTAAGGTATTTGTATCGATTTGCAGTGATGTCATTTACCTGTGGAATGGTAACCCGTGGAATTAATTTTACTCATTGCTTTGTACATATAAATGATTGATACATATCTTTCCATTTAGGGAAAGCGAAAATTATTAATTAAGAAAGTTGAACTTCGTTAAAACCTGCAGCTTGGCCTGCTCAAATGACGTGCCTATGTAATATGCTGCCAAAATTGTTTCTTCGATAGTGAAACATCCATTCACATATTCACAGATAAGTTCACCAACAGAGAGTCCTATCGTGTAATTGGGCTGGATACCAACATGTATTAAGAGATCCACTATTCCAATCTACAATGTTGTTCGTGAAAGAATTTGTTTTTGATTGAGGTGTATAGCCTTATATTAGGGACTTGAATAAGTTTTCGCTGTTTCCCGACAGATGGTGTTATCTTAGCCTTTTTGCATCGGGCAATACTACAGCCAACTTCATCGTGAAGCTCCACCATTAGGCTCGAAGTCACAGTATATGTTATTCCGCCGAAGCGTAAACAACATATCTTTTCATAGCGTTAAACATGTTGAATTTTATGCCAAAAAAGAGTATTTGCGGGGAATTTTACTGCATTACTTTTTTCAAAAAAAATCTGCAGCTGAAGCACATAGAATTCTTGTGGAGACTTACGGCGACCATGCTCTGTCGGAAACAACATGCAGATATTGGTTTAGACGCTTTAAAAATAATGAATTTGATGTTGAAGATAAAGAACGCTCTAGCGCACCGAAAAAGTTTGAAGACGAAGAATTGGAAGCATTACTCGATGAAGACTCATGTCAGACGCAAAATGAACTTGCAGAATCATTAGGAGTTGATCACATAACAGTTGCCAAATGTTTAAAAGTATTAGGAATGAATCAAAAGCAAGGAAATTGGGTGCCGTATGAATTGAAGCCGAGAGATGTCGAACGGCGTTTTTTCACGTGTGAACAGCTGATCCAACGGCAGAAAAGGAAAGGTTGTTTGCATCGTATCGTGACTGACGATGAAAAGTGGATACAGTACGATAACCCGAAGCGTAGAAAATAGTAGGGTAAGCCTGGCCATGCATTGCCGTCGATGTTGCCTGGCCTGGCAACATCGACGGCAAAGCTGAATATCCATGGTTCCAAGCTCATGCTCTGTATTTAGTGGGATCAGATGGGTGTAGTATATTATGAGCTCCTCAAATCCAACGAAACCATCACGCAAGATCTCTATCGACTACAATTGATGCGTTTGAGTCGAGCATTGAAGGAAAAATGGCCGCAATACGAGGAGAGACACGACAAAATAATTTTGCAGCATGACAACGCTCGGCCACATGTTGCAAAACCGGTCAAAACCTACTTGGAAACACTCAAATGGGAAGTCCTACCCCACCCGCCCTATTCACCTGACATTGCTCCTTCCGGTTATCACTATTCCGATCGATGACTCATGGCCTGGCTCAGCAGCACTTCCATTCTTATGAAAATGTCAAAAAATGGGTCGATTCGTGGATAACCTTAAAAGATGAGTCGTTCTTTCGACATGGTATTCGTATGCTGCCAGAAAGAGGGAGAAATGGGAGAAAGTAGTGGCTAGCGATGGACAATACTTTCAATGACATGTTCTTTACTAATTTTTTTAAATAAAGCATTCATTTTCATGAAAAAACAGCGAGAACTTATTCAAGTCTCCAATATGTATAGCGTATGTATCATTTATATAAGTATGTTTGTTGTATGATATGTGCATTATATACGTGCGTTTTTACTTACAAGGGACATTCGGCAACGCGGAAATTCAAAAAAATCTGAAACTCTGCATAATTGTAGAGCAGATATACCTAATAACAAAACAATTTTTCGTTGGTGCCCAAAAACGGTTTTAAGGGTGGAAACAACCCCTTGAACAAAGTTGATTTTTGTCTTTCTAAGCGAATATTATCGAAACTATTAAAGATATGAAAAAATGTTTTAGACAAAAGTTTTATGGTTTTAAAAGTACTTTATTATGCTATATTTAGATTTTTTAAAAATGTAAAATTGTGTATAAAATACCCCCCCTCCTTCTCTTTTTTCAAATTGTTAAAATCAATTGTCCAACCAAAATAAAGCTTATTTTATGACAAATTCAACCATATATAATAACATTATGTTTGGAAAAGGCAATATTGAAAAAAAAATTAAACATGCTCTTATATGTATGCTACGCGTACCAAACTTAAGGATTCGCTACTTGACGATGGCATTTTTTTCTTCCTCAAATCTTCCTCATAATTGCAAACTGTAAAAGATAAGGAAGGAAGAAAATAGAAAATATAAAAAAGCAATAAAGTTGATGTTAAGAAGTAAGTAGGAGAAAAATAGCATGATAAGGATACAGTCACTAATATTTAAAAATGTTATAAATTATAAAATTTCACGTAATAGACGTTTATTTTGCCAACATTGCGGCTACCTTTTTCATTAATTTAAACGACACGCGTAAATATAAATAAATATGTGTGTGTGTGTATGTGTGTTTTTGTACGTGCGCACGTGTGTGTACATCATGGCAACATGCAAAACACTTGTCACAAGTTTTATGACTGTGCGACCAAAATAGCACTCTTTATCAAGTACAGTGCAATCAAGGTTCATTATATTGACATATGTTATCTTCATTCATTTGCATATAAAAGCTGTCCATTTTGGAATACATTTCAGTGTTATTGAAGCAGTTATTGAAGCAGTATGTATATTATTATTGCTGTGAGAAATGTTTAATTAAAATATCCTTAAGATTTGTATCATAATGTCAGTAATAAATCCAGCTAATGTTATTAATTTGTTAATTGCGACATTTCATTTCACAAATATTGCAATAACTCCTGTTAATCATCAAGAGGTGGAACTCCATCATACAATTACTGATTTAATAAAGAGTGCTATACATCACGATATTACGATCGAACATGAGTGGGGACTTGATTTTGACGATCCATCAGAACCGCATGACGTACAATTTGTAGATGTGTACGATATTGATGCTGAAGAAGATAATTATGGAAATGAAGTTTGCACTGTGGATGATGAAGGTGGAAATGTAAACTTAAATTATAAGAAAAAGGCAATCGAATTTTGGAAGAGTGGAAAGAAAGGACATTTATCTCTTACTTCTGTACAACATCGTTTTAGAAAAGTAAAGTTTAATTAAAAAATAAGAAGAATAATATATAGTAAAATACTTGAGGCTTTTACGGTGTACAGTGACCGGCAGTGATTCGTTCCGCGACAGAGAGAACTCTATTTCCCCTCTCGCGGAACGCATCATTGTCGGTCATTGTACATACAGCTTTGACTATAAGTATAAAGCATCCCAAAAAATTTATTTAAATTGTGTAATAAAAACATACTATATGAATATATGGAGAACATAATATAGTATACGAGTATATGGAAAAATAATATAATAAAAAAATATAATATAAGAATATGTGGAAAATAATATTTATTTTACAATATTTATTGTAATATAATATAATATTAATATAATATAAATTATAATATAAATATAATATACATAAATATAATATACACATTATATTATAAAATATTAATATAATATTTATTGTAAAGAGATTATATATTTACTATGAGTATATGCATTGATTTCTAGGAAAATACAATGAGTTAGAGATGCTTTATACTTGTGACCAAAGCTGTAAATTATATAGTTAGAGTCGCGTTGTTTTTTATTTTAAGTTTTACAACTTGATGTTTCGTGAACATTTAATTCGTATATAACTTCTTTTATTTTTGAATTCGAATTGTTTAATATTGAGATTTGTTTTCTTCTAGGTAAAATCTATTCAACAATTGCACAGATGGCAAGAACATGTAATGCGTGGAGGTTCAAATACAGACAAACTTGTAGTTATTGCTGAATATGTTCTTATAAAATTCCAAGAAGCTGTTAATAGAGGACTTATTATTCATGATATAAATCTGCGAAAATGGGCACTAGAAGCAAAGGAACAAGTGGATTTTTCTTCATTTAAAGCAGGAAATTGGTGGATATGGAATTTTAAAAAGGCACATCGTATTACATCACGTAAAATAACTGCATTTAAAACGCGGTCTTCTCATTTAACTGATCTAACTATACGTCAAAACGCTGAGGAATTTGTAAATACAGTAAAGCCACATATTAATGTAATCGGTGCTGAATCAACTTATAATGCGGACGAAAGTGGCTTTAATTTAGAAATACATGCAGGAAGAACATTAGCTAATGTAGGAGTGAAGACAGTTGGAGCTACTATCCAATCTTTATCTGCTATGACTTGTGGCTACACCATTATGCCTATTATATCTGCAGATGGACTCCTTTCGCCTTTGTATATAGTATTAAAAGAATCTACTGGTGTTTTTGGACCACAAGTAGAACAAACTCTTTTTAGACCAGTGAATATTTACATTGCGGCTTCAAAATCAGGGAAATTGACAACTGAACATTTCAAAAATTGGTTCCAAGAAGTGTATCTACCAAACACTGGAGAGAAAAGTATACTACTGCTTGATTCATGGACAGGACATTGCCCGAACCAATTGGAAGAACTTGTACCAAAAGACAAACATGTAAATATTCTAACAATACCAAAAAAAACAACTGCTTTTATACAGCCATTAGATGTTTTTGGTTTCAGAATCTGGAAAAATTTTGTTCGAAGCTTTTCTGATAGTGTTATTATAAATAATTATGACATAAATTTACATTTACGTAATAACATAATAAAATTGCAATCTTTAACACACAATCAACTGTCTTCTCCAAGATTTCGAAATTTATTTAGATATAGCTGGTATAAAAGTGGTTATTTATCTACACGGCCTGAAAAATTTCATAATCCAATCGATTATTGTTATTTTAAAGAAGAAAAACGTATACCAAAATGTAGCATTTGTGGTAAAATGGCTTTTATACGTTGTGCATGGTGCAAGCAATATTTTTGTTTTGAACATTTCTTTGAGCAATATCATTATTGTAATAATTATATAGAATAAATAATATTTTACTGTCCTCAATTCCTGTAAAATTTGTATATATTATAATCCATACCAAAATATAAGATATCTTTCACTCGAATATCTATATCGACTACTTAATTAATAAAACCTATATACTGAATGAAGCAAAACACATACACACAAATGTACACTGAATAAATTTATAAATTATATTTTTCATTATTAAATCCGTGTGTGTTCTCCTTTTTTCTTCATATCATTCATTTCCTTATTTGTTCTTTACAATTGAATTTAAAAGATTATCTATATTAGGGTTATATACACTCTCTCTGCGTCCTCCTTATCATGCTGTTCTTCTTCAACTTACTTCTTAACATCAACTTTATTGCTTTTTTAGATTTTCTATTTTCTTCCTTCCTTATCTTTTACAGTTTGCAATTATGAGGAAGATTTGAGGAAGAAAGAAATGCCATCGTCAAGTAGCGAATCCTTAAGTTTGGTACGCGTAGCATACATATAAGAGCATTTTAATTTTTTTTTCAATATTGCCTTTTCCAAACATAATGTTATTATATATGGTTGAATTTGTCATAAAATAAGCTTTATTTTGGTTGGACAATTGATTTTAACAATTTGAAAAAAGAGAAGGAGGGGAGGTATTTTATACACATACAATTTTACATTTTTAAAAAATCTAAATATAGCATAATAAAGTACTTTTAAAACCATAAAACTTTTGTCTAAAACATTTTTTCATATCTTTAATAGTTTCGATAATATTCGCTTAGAAAGACAAAAATCAACTTTGTTCAAGGGGTTGTTTCCACCCTTAAAACCGTTTTTGGGCACCAACGAAAAATTATTTTGTTATTAGGTATATCTGCTCTACAATTATGCAGAGTTTCAGATTTTTTTGAATTTCCGCGTTGCCGAATGTCCCTTGTTAGATAAATCAGATATTATCTAACAAAGATATTATATATCATAAACATAAAATAAAGTTAATATTTCTTTCTCGTACCTGAGTAGCAGTAATTGCTATGAATGATCGGATGATGCTGTTGCAGGTTGTTCTGTTTTCATCCATTATAATATCATTGACGCATATATCATGCTGCTTTAATATCTCATTACATTTCTCAATTACTTTGGCGAATACCGGTAGCTTCATCAGTTCTTTGTTATATCCAAATTATATTAATAAAAATCACACATTAAGTTTTAATCACATATTAAGGATATGGCTTACATGAGATTGTATGTATACAAGTCATTAAGTTTATGTATTAAAATTATACATATGCAGAAAGATAACATAACTTGAAATAGTTGCTTTCGTACCTGCGTTATGCCATTCAACTTCTGTTCCAGGAAACACAAAGCAAATTGGTCTTCTTGTGCAGTTCCCAACTTCTTTTATTTTGTTAACAACAACTTCAGATCCGGTTACAGTATATCCTCTGTACGGATGGCCCTCAATGTTTTCAATGTGAATGCTGTACAGAAGGGCCACATATTCTATGTCTAGTTGTCGGCTACTTATCTACCGTGATAGAATTCGACATATATTTCTCATTATGATAGAAATTATTTTAATTTTGGATAAAAAGTTCCTATTTGCATGACTTCAAAAAAGCAGAACTTCAAAAATGTGTTTAAAATAGATAAAAATTAATTTTCAAAAGTTAAACAGTGTCACTAAAATTTTTCGATTGGTGGTCTAAAGATTTTTAAAGTCATTGTTTACGTATATAAATTCAAATTCTTTTTAATTCCACACGGCGAACTCTGTATAACAGACTAACTCAATATAGCGACTAAAACTGTAATTTTATTTTATCAAAATGCAACTGGACCTTTGTTATGGAAAAAGTTAGATGGTGAAAATATACAGAATAGGTTTTATCTTGAATTTATAAATTACCACGAAATCTAAAAACATATTTTTAGTTAAATAAACTTACGTCATCTAATAGAGTTTTAACAGCTTCCTCAGTACGACCAGATACCGTTATAAGTCTAAGTAAGCCGTCTTGTGTTCCAATGTTGATCTTATTTTTGGGATTCGATTTCAATAGTATGTGAGAGTTTGTACCGCCAAATCTGAAAGAATTAATGCCAACATAACCGCCGTTCCATAAAGTAGGTTCAGTGACGATTTTTATTCTACCTTCAATTATTGGAATAAGTTCCTTTCGAGGTGTTTTATAGTGCATATTTGGTGGAATAATACCAGTTTCCATTGCTATCAATACCTTGGAAACGTTAGAATTTATCAATTTCAACAATTTTAAAACAACAAAACCTTAACTGCAAGTAAGAGGTCAAATTAGAAAACACAAATTATATTTAGCTTAACAATTTGAGGATACTATGAATCATTTGGTATCGTACGGCAACTTGAATTTTAAAAATGTGCTACATATATTAGAAATGTGTTAAATGGAAGAAAATGATTTTATAAAAGATAAGCAACGTTATTAAAATTTTGTGATTAGAAGTCTAAAGATTTTTGAAATCATCGTTTACGTATGTGTATACAGGGTGCACGATTTATCTGAAGACATTGAAATATCTCGAGAACTATGCATTGGATAAAAAAAGATGGTTAATGAAAGTTGTTAGTCTCGAAGGGGGACATCTAATGATACCAAACTCGACCTCCCACCCCACCCCCTGGGGGTGGGGGTTAGGGGCAACTTTGAAATCTTAAATGGAAACCCCCATTTTTTATTGCAGATACGGATTCTACGCCACAAAATACGTAAATTTTGTTCGAAACTTTTTTTTTGATTCGTGATAGATGGCGCTGTAATCGCAAAAAATTATATTTTCCGCAATTCTCCAGAAATGATCATTGGATTGAGAAATAAAAAATACCTGTTCAATATTTTTAAAGAACATAATAAAAGTTATTCCCCCCCCATCCACTCGGGGTAGGGTGGGTGATAACGTTCAAATCTCAAATGGGGACTCACATTTTTCATTGCAGAATTAGATTGTACGTGAAATTTTTATTGAAACAATTTTTTTCATTGACACAATTTTTTATAATAAGCCGTAGTTCGCCATACACCTACAGTGGCGCGTCGAGCAGTTCCCTCTTCGATTCGGGTTCCCATTTGAGATTTGAACGTTACCACCCACCCTACCCCGAGAGGATGGGGGGGGGAATAACTTTTATTATGTTCTTTAAAAATATTGAACAGGTATTTTTTATTTCTCAATCCAATGATCATTTCTGGAGAATTGCGGAAAATAGAATTTTTTGCGATTACAGCGCCATCTATCACGAATCAAAAAAAAAGTTTCGGACAAAATTTACGTATTTTGTAGCGTAGAATCCGCATCTGCAATAAAAAATGGGGGTTTCCATTTAAGATTTCAAAGTTGCCCCCAACCCCCACCCCCAGGGGGTGGGGTAGGAGGTCGAGTTTGGTATCATTGGATGTCCCCCTTCGAGACTAACAACTTTCATTAACCACTTTTTTTTATCCAATGCATAGTTCTCGAGATATTTCAATGTCTTCAGATAAATCGTGCACCCTGTATAAAACATACTAGTTATATTATATTACCAGTTACATTTCCAGTTATATTACAAAGTTATATTACAAAGAAAAATCTCAAATCATGTACTACTGTGATAAAAAATAAGGTGAATCTTTCATTTAAACTTCGCAGGTACTATAAAATCATGAAATTATTTTTTGGTGGGTTGGTAGCACTGTCTTTGACATCTATGCAGAGTTTCAATATATTCAATTGCTGCAGAGCTATACGTGTTTTTGTAAACATACAAAAGTGAGTTTTTCGATTTTTACTATGTCTGATTTTGTTCAGCAAAGAATTTGCATTAAATTTTGTTTGCAGAATGAATATTCTGCCGCGGAAACGTTGAGGATGTTGCAGAAGGCCTTTGGTGATAAGGCTATATTGCAAAAAAATGTTTACAAGTGGTACAAAGACTTCAAAGAAGGCCGAGAACAAGTTCAAGACGAACAGCGCCCCAGACGACCATTAACATCTACCGATGAAAGCCATGTCAAAGAAATCAAAGATTTGCTACTCGAAAATCGTCGGTTGACAATTAGAGACTTTGCTGATGCTACGGGCATTTCATCTGGATCAACCCAAACCATTTTAAAAGATGTTTTGTGCCTCAAACGCGTTAAATCTCGATTGGTTCCAAAAACACTCAATTTTTTGGAAAAAAAGCGTCTCGTTGACATCTGTGAAACAATGATTTCTGACTACCAGGACGTCATGAAACGCATCATTACGGGAGACTTGGATCTATGCATACGACCCGGAAACAACCGACCAATCGAGCGAATATCCTGCAAAAAGTGAACCAAGACTGAAAAAACCGCGCCAAAGTTGCTAAAAAATCAAGGTCATGTTGACAGTTTTCTTCAATTATCGCGGTGTTGTGCATTATGAATTTCTTCCACCAGGCCAAACTGTTAACAAGGAATATTATTTGAGTGTTATGCGTCGTTTGCGTGAAGCTATTCGCCTCAAGAGGCCAGAATTATGGGCAGACAATTCTTGGTTTTTGTATCATGATAATGCACCGTCCCACACTGTATTGGTTCTTCGAGAATATTTCGCCAAAAATTCGATCCATATCGTTCCACAACCACCATATTCGCCTGATTTAGCACCGTGCGACTTCTGGCTGTTCAACAAACTCAAAAGACCGCTCCGGGGACACCGTTTCGACTCGATTGAGGAGATAAAAGCCGAATCGAAGAAAGTATTGAAGGCCATCCTGGAAAAAAACTTTTCTGACTGTTTCGAAGATTGGAAAAAACGTTGGCATAAGTGCATTGTGTCGGACGGGAAGTACTTTGAAGGCGATGAAATTGATTTGGAAGAATAAATAAAGATTTTTCATTTTATAAACAAATTCACCTTATTTTTTTATCATAGTAGTATGTGCCAATGCGAATTAACTGTTTTTAAAGTCTTGTCTTATCCGCTATCTATGACGCTATCTAATGTTTAACGATTGCATCATTTTTATCATTTTTCTCTGCTTAGTATTTAATAAGTTTTGGTACGAACGTGGAATATTTCAGGAACAAAGATATTTAGCTTCATTAAGAATTTTTCAAGAAAAATATGTTTTGGAGTAAAGATACAACATTTGCTTACATTATTACTGTTTCATAAAAATTAATTCTTTTCCGAAATATTCAATCGTCTCAAAAATATCCTTTCATATCTCTAATATTATTTGATATTGTACTTGAGTCCTGTAATAAAACATGTCGTAGGTCGTCTCAGAGTAACATGTTGCTATGATGACACCGGTTTTTGTTCCTCGTAATTCTTTGGGGTTTACTCCGGCATCAGTAAGCGCTTCATAGTGTGTTCGAGCAACATTCTACACATGGGATCAGTGACATGCGCTTCGGTAGGTGAAATGTCAAAATATTGCGTGTCGAACCTGTCTACATTATTAACTATTCCCAATCGAACTGGCGTATCGTGGTTGACTGTGAACATTTCAAACGTTCATTTTTTTTGTATTAGAGTATAATTTATCGAGTGATTTTCTCTTTCTTTTTTGCTTTCTTCTTAATATTTAATTCGAATGGTGACTGTACGTTACCGTTGCCCCACCGTCGATTGTAATCCGAACTGAGGTCCACCATATTTAAAAGATTTTCTTGTAACTCCTTCATATTGTCTGTATTACCGTCCGGCGATACCGGAGATCACAATTTCTTCATCCGGAGGAACTTTCACGTGTGGGTTATACTTTTTGCTGCCCTTCATACTTTTGTCTCACTAATGAACCTGTTTTTATTGAAAACGTACATACAAATATACTTTCCAGATAAATAAATTTCGACATATTTCCTGCATAGAGACTGAATTCAAAAATTAAAATAGCATAAGTACATAAAGATGTGCCTTCATATAAGAAACATTATAGCAGCACATAAAAGAAGTATTACGTCCGGAAAATTCCGTGCGATTAAAAACTTGATTATAATAGCATGACTAAAGATATTTGATGAACTTCGGTCCGAGTCGGAAAATACTCATACCAAATATGTCATAGGATGTGATAGCACTATAATCTCTGGAAATTTCGATGCTCCGGAAATGTTTTAACAAAATTCTTTGAATCGACTCAGATTGTCTTCCACCCAGCGCTTACCGGTAGTCAATGATAACAATACCACAAACATTCTTCCTAATCATAATCTAATCCAACTATTCCTTAACTTACCATTGAGCAATGTGAGTACAAATACTGATTTCTTTCTTAAAAGTTTGTTGTTTTTTTCGTGAGAACTAAATCTCCAAATCTTCTTATCGCCATATGTACTTATACCTTATATACCCTATCTTTTACAATATCTATCTTCGAGATACCGTAACGTATCCTGAAACCACACTTCTAAAATATCTAAATATAAATATCTAAAATATTCTAAAATATAAATAGTGTGTTTCGCAGCACAGTTCTATGATCATATTAGGGTATACAATTTAGATTCCTGATCAGGGGCGACGACTTGAAAAAAATATTGAGGGAGGACAAGAAATCATGACATGCTGGCAAGCATTTTTTGTCTATCCGTGAGACGAGCGCTCGGTTATATTCGGCGCGTCGAGCGAGAAAAGAATGTCATGCCGTCCTTTTTTCTCTCACTCAACCTTGTACGCATTGCTGGGAAATTGAGCCCGCGCATTGACAAGCAGTAACAGCTCAACTCTGAATAGAGTAAGGCATGCGTAATATTTTTTCATTTGTATTATTTGTGGTTGTTAAATAACCAGTAAAGAGGGTGAAATTATTGGGAGGGCCAAAAGTGCTCTGCCTCTCCTAAGTCGGCGCCTATGTTCCTGATGCAACTCTTCGAACCCCTTCCTCTTATCCGAGCTGATGATTTGAGTTAAATCAAAAAGTTACGACACTTCTCGATAATCTCGACAAGCTGAAAAGATTGAAACCTTCACTCACTTCTCAACAAGCTGAAACTTCTCGCGACTTCTCAGTTTTGAATTTTTCTCTTCATACCCGCGACTTAAAACAAGTGCGGTTAAATGAACGAAACTCGGCTCCACCAGCACCAAGTTAAAAGGCCAACCTCCTACATACCAGGTATGTAAATATGAAACTGGAATTTTTGTATAGAAAATACACGATTATTGTATGAAAATGATAAAAAATATTTTATTCGAAATGCCCATCGCTAGCTATACATTTTTCCTACTTGTCTGACAATTTGTGGATGCCACGCTAAAAAAACTGTTGCTCTTTTGAGGTAAACCAGTCATCGAGCCATTTTCGTACATTTTCGTAAGAAGTGAAGCGCTGCTCAACAAGTGCGTGTTCTATCGATGCAAATAAGTAATAATCGGACGGAGCCAAGTCTGGTGAGTAAGCCGCATGCGAAAGTATTTCCCAACTAAACGCCTCAATCGTTTCCTTGACCAGTTTTGCTGTGTGTGATGGTGCATTATCATAAAGCAAAATCAATTTGTGTTGCCTTTTTTGATATTCTGGTCGTTTTTCACGCAAAGCTTGATTCAAATCGATCATTTGTTGTCGGTAGCGTTCAGTATTAACGGTTTCGCCAGGTTTCAGCAGCTCATAATAGATCACACCCTTCTGATCCCACCAAACACAGAGCATTGTCTTCCGTCCATAGCGATTTGGCCTTGCAATCGATGTCGATGGTTCGCCTGGAGTTACCCATGATCTTTTACGCTTAGGATTCTCAAAATACATCCACTTTTCATCGCCAGTCATAATTCGATGGAGAAATGACTTTCTTTTGTACCTGGCGAGCAGCATTTCGCAAGTGGTTTTTCGGTTTTCCTGCTATCTTTCATTCAGTTCATGTGGAACCCATTTTCCCATCTTCTGGATCTTTCCTATGGCTTTCAAACGTATAGAGACGGCTTCTCGTGTCACATTTAATTGATCCGCGAGTTATTGTTGCGTTTGAGCGTCATCCTCATCCAATAATGCTTGCAATTCGCTATCTTCAAACTTTTTCGGTGGTCTTCCACGTTTTTTGTTTCTCACGTCAAAATCGCCACATTTGAATTTTTTAAACTACTCAAAGCACTGTGATTTACCAAGAGCATGCTCATCGTAAGCTTCGACAAGCATTCGATGCGATTCTGTAGCAGTTTTCTTCAAATGGTAACAGAAAATCAATGCTGTCCGCAAATCGTAGCTTCCAGGCACAAAATTCGACATGTTCAACGCTATTATAAACTATGCTGTTGTATGAAACTTGTATTGTTGTGAGTTGAAAATCTTTGTCAGATGTCAGCAAATGGAAATGGCGCCAATGACGGGGTTTGACGGTAACTACATTGACAGCTAAGGCCATCTATGGGCAAATTCCAGTTTCATATTTACAGACCTGGTATTATGCCGCTTTAATGGTATCACGAAATATACAGGATATCCGGTAATTAGCTGCCAACCCGAAGTATGAAAGTAGATTGGGTTAAGGCAAACATAAAACTCCCATATCGTTTTGCGAGATTCGCAATAATTATCGAGTTACGACAAAAGTCTGAGGAGTAGGAGCGCGCCGATATACAGGGTGTTTGATAGCTGATCATGCAGACGAAAGTTGGAGATAGATTAGGTGTAGCCGAGAAGAAAAGTCATGTACCATAATGACAAATTGGCAATAGTTATCGAGTTATTAATTAAAACATGTGAGCCAACGAGCGCGTAGAGAGCGGAGGGCGGCCGCAGTAAGCATGAAGAAATTTGATACAGGCGGAGTCAGTGAATGGCGATAGGCAAGCGCGCGCGGCGAGGGGCTACGTAAGCGACAAGAGGCGATCGCACGCGACGAGGAGCGAGCGCGCGCGGCGAGCTATAAGAAAAAAATATGTCATCGCGCCGTCCCGTCTTTTCAGAGGCGATAGAAAAGTGATGTGCTATCATTTCCACACCACCTTGCGGTAGATACCTTGGTGCGTTTTTTTATAGTGGTTTCCCCGGTAGGCCTAATCCACTTTTACAATCTAATGTAAGAATTGTTCGAAGTGCCATCCTCTCTCTCGTATGCAGAGTTCGGCCCTTCGTACAATATTGCGCGTCGCACGGTGTGCCATGTCCGGCGTAATGGTATCGAAGGCCGCAATAATAGCTTCACGTACCTCGTTTTCTGTACCATGACGCTGGTGCTCGATTAGACTTTTTATATGACCCCATATAAAAAAGTCTAATACATTTAAATCTGGCGACCGTGCCGGCCAGATGATTGGACCACCACGACCCATCCACCTGTCCGGAAATTGCGCGTTTAATACCTCCCGTACTTCGCGACAAAAATGAGCCGGTGCTCCGTCATATTGATAAATCAACTGTGCTCGTATGTTTAACGGTACATTAGCGAGAAGTACTGGCAACTCGTTCTCTAAGAATTCTTTATAAATTCTGCCAGTTAAACGCGGCGGAAGGAAATGTGGACCGATCTGGAAATAACAAACAAAAAAATGTTTCACTTGAACAGTAGGAAAAATTATTTTCTTTCCACTTACCACTTGATTCCCAATTATTCCTGCCCATACGTTGATGGACCAACGATATTGAAATCCGCCTTCACGGACGACGTGCGGATTTTCATCGGACCAATATAAATTATTGCGACAATTAAGTACGCCGTTTGGTGTAAATGTTGCTTCGTCGGTCCACAAAATAATATCTGGGAACGTGTCATTCTGCCGACATTGCGCGAGGAACCCTGATTATGTTTTTCAATGATTATTATATTCTCAAATTACCGCGAATATGAAAAGTTAATGACAATACCTTCGCAAAAGTATATCTGTTGTTCCAAATCCCGCGGTAACAGCTGTTGCACCCGCTGGGGTACGGATGCAACTGATCTTCACGTAAAGTGCGATGTACGTTGTATTGCGATAAATTTAGTTCGCGCGCCACACGACGCACGCTGTTTCCGTGGTTTTCATAGAAGGCGTCGAGAATCCTTTCCTCGTCTTGAAGACGACGACGCACTGGCATATGTGGCGAATTATGCACTAAACACCCCGTTTCACGTAATGTTTGCACAACACGGAAAATTGTCTGATCTGTCGGATAATGTGCACGCTCGGGAAATTGCTCCGCATATATTCGAGCCGGGATGCGCGCATTTCGACCTGCTAGCCCGTAGGCCACTATCATATCCGTGTATTCTTGTGAAGTGTATCGCATTGTCGGTTTGTCACTATGCGAGAACTATACGTTACTGCACAAAAAGACCTAGTGTTCACGAATCTCGGCAGAAACAATTGACGTTCGAAATATTTAAAGTCAATTGTTTCTGTCGCCTTTTTCGACAGCGCAGCTCGAATATATATAGTGAGGCTTCTAGCTCTAGTAATTTCCCGGGCGTGCACATTATCCGACAGATCAGACAATTTTCCGTGTTGTGCAAACATTACGTGAAACGGGGTGTTTAGTGCATAATTCGCCACATATGCCAGTGCGTCGTCGTCTTCAAGACGAGGAAAGGATTCTCGACGCCTTCTATGAAAACCACGGAAACAGCGTGCGTCGTGTGGCGCGCGAACTAAATTTATCGCAATACAACGTACATCGCACTTTACGTGAAGATCAGTTGCATCCGTACCATTACCAGCGGGTGCAACAGCTGTTACCGCGGGATTTGGAACAACAGATATACTTTTGCGAAGGTATTGTCATTAACTTTTCATATTCGCGGTAATTTGAGAATATAATAATCATTGAAAAACATAATCAGGGTTCCTCGCGCAATGTCGGCAGAATGACACGTTCCCAGATATTATTTTGTGGACCGACGAAGCAACATTTACACCAAACGGCGTACTTAATTGTCGCAATAATTTATATTGGTCCGATGAAAATCCGCACGTCGTCCGTGAAGGCGGATTTCAATATCGTTGGTCCATCAACGTATGGGCAGGAATAATTGGGAATCAAGTGGTAAGTGGAAAGAAAATAATTTTTCCTACTGTTCAAGTGAAACATTTTTTTGTTTGTTATTTCCAGATCGGTCCACATTTCCTTCCGCCGCGTTTAACTGGCAGAATTTATAAAGAATTCTTAGAGAACGAGTTGCCAGTACTTCTCGCTAATGTACCGTTAAACATACGAGCACAGTTGATTTATCAATATGACGGAGCACCGGCTCATTTTTGTCGCGAAGTACGGGAGGTATTAAACGCGCAATTTCCGGACAGGTGGATGGGTCGTGGTGGTCCAATCATCTGGCCGGCACGGTCGCCAGATTTAAATGTATTAGACTTTTTTATATGGGGTCATATAAAAAGTCTAATCGAGCACCAGCGTCATGGTACAGAAAACGAGGTACGTGAAGCTATTATTGCGGCCTTCGATACCATTACGCCGGACATGGCACACCGTGCGACGCGCAATATTGTACGAAGGGCCGAACTCTGCATACGAGAGAGAGGATGGCACTTCGAACAATTCTTACATTAGATTGTAAAAGTGGATTAGGCCTACCGGGGAAACCACTATAAAAAAACGCACCAAGGTATCTACCGCAAGGTGGTGTGGAAATGATAGCACATCACTTTTCTATCGCCTCTGAAAAGACGGGACGGCGCGATGACATATTTTTTTCTTATAGCTCGCCGCGCGCGCTCGCTCCTCGTCGCGTGCGATCGCCTCTTGTCGCTTACGTAGCCCCTCGCCGCGCGCGCTTGCCTATCGCCATTCACTGACTCCGCCTGTATCAAATTTCTTCATGCTTACTGCGGCCGCCCTCCGCTCTCTACGCGCTCGTTGGCTCACATGTTTTAATTAATAACTCGATAACTATTGCCAATTTGTCATTATGGTACATGACTTTTCTTCTCGGCTACACCTAATCTATCTCCAACTTTCGTCTGCATGATCAGCTATCAAACACCCTGTAGATGATTGGGGAAGCGTTGCAGCTGCTCTGGCTACAGCGCGGTTCACGATCCAGAAACTATTGCCGGTGCGCGGCGAGGGGAAGGACAACGCGTCGTTATTCGTTGTTTTATATCGCCGCACCTACGTTTTGCCGCACGCCGCTTACAGTTGCTGGGTCGACTGGACCGCGTTGTAACTCGCTGCGACGCTTCTCCAATCATTCATTTCAGCACACGCTCATTCGTCAGATTTCTATAATTGGTAACTATTGCGAATCTCGCAAAACGGTATGGGACTTTTATGTTTGTCTTAAACCAGAGCTCGGCAAAATGTACACGCGACGGCCGATCTCCGCCCACCGTTATTCCCTTTACCTCGCCGCTCCGCGCGCTGCCTATAAGCCGCTCGAGCCTCAGGAGCGTGTTTCCAATAGTTTTCCACGTCACCCCCGTCACCCACGTGAGGTACTATTGTGCGTTTTCTTTAAGTGGCATCCCCAGTAAGCCTAATCCACTAATGACTATAACAACTCGTAACTAATTGAACAGAAGCGAAATAAAATATGTTAAATGAAGAATATTCAATTCGATTTTCGGCGTCTTTTATTGGTAAGAGTGGAAACGTCAATTTGGATATTGCATGTAGCGAGCCGCATAAGACGTGATAAGGAATCGTCGCTTAAAGAAGAATACTTCTCATTTTTTATAAACTTCATTTTTGAAAAATGAAGAGGCCTACTGGGATACCACTTAAAAAAACGCATCAACAATAGTACCTCATGGGTGACGTGAAAACTATTGGAAACACCCTCCTGAGGCTCGAGCGGCTTATAGGCAACCGAGATGGCGGTTGTTGTTTGGAAAGAATGACTATGGTAGAAAGTAACAATCTTAAAGCTTAAGTTTGAAGTTTGACAACGCTACGTTATTTAGTATTTATTTGGCAGCCATCAATAGTGAACGCTCTCAGTGAATTTGTAAACATAGAAAAAATTGGTCATCATTATGTGATATAATACTTTCATTTGAAAGGCCTCAGTCCAACCAATATCAAAGCGGAGCAGGGGAGTCTGCTCCTTCGTTTACAACAGTAAAGTATTGGGTAGCAGAGTTTAAACGAGGCCGTACGAGCTGCCAAGACGAACATCGCAGTGGTCGACCAAATGAGGTGCCACACCAGAAATGGTGAAGAAAATCCACTAAATGGTATTGGATGACCGTCGACTGAAAATGTGCGAGTTAGCAGACATGGTAGGCATTTCAAAAAGTGCTGTACATCGCATATTGACTGAAAATTTGGACATGAGAAAGCTGTGTACAAGGTGGGTGCCGCGATTAGAACAAAAACAGTGTCGTTGGGATGTTTCAATCGAGTATTTAGCGAAATTTCGCAGCAATAAAGCCGAGTTTTTGCGTCGTTCATAACCATGGATGAAACATGGGTCCATCACTTCACACCTGATACGAAGGAACAGTCAAAACAATGGACTAAAAGGGGAGAATCGGCTCCAAAGAAGGTAAAGACAGTTCCATCTGCAGGCAAAGTCATGGCGTCTGTTTTTTGGGATGTGCATGGGATAATTTTCATTGATTATCTTCAGAAAGGAAAAACAATGAGCGGCGAGTATTATGCGAACTTATTGCAGCGTTTGAGTGATGAAATCAAGAAAAAACGGCCACATTTGGCGAAAAAAAAGTTTTGTTTCATCAAGACAATGCACCAGTTCACACATCCGTTATCGCGATGGCCAAAATTAATGAGTTAAAGTTCGAATTGCTTCCTCACGCATCTTATTCGCCAGATTTAGCCCCCTCGGATTATTTTCTGTTTCCAAACTTGAAAAAATGGCTCGGTGGTAAAAGATTTTGTAAAAGACAATGAAGAGGTGGAGTCTGCGGTTGATGGCTATTTTGAGGAGCTCGACGATTCCTACTATAAACAGAGTATCGAAGCTATTGAACATCGTTGGGAAAAGTGTATTGAGCTAAAAAGAGACTATGTAGAGAAATAAAGATATTTTTTCCTAAATTTTTTGTGTTTTCTTTGTTAGGTTGTGACCGGGTTCGGGTACTTCTGGGATTCTGGTAAATGCGTACATATTAGGTTGGGGAAAAAGAAATCCATTATTTTTCCGCTAGATGGCTTTAGTGGTATATATCACGTGTTGTATTAATCGCATAGGTTAATATTTATACTCGTTGGAAAAGTGATATTCCGTACTAAAAAAATTCTTTAACGGTTTTGTGATTTGTCAATTAAGTTGTGAGTTATAGCACGTAAAAGATATACGTCAACAAAGAGAAAATTCTGTATATTTTACAATTTTGCTTCGAAAAAGGCGAAAATGCAAGCCAGGCAGCTGAAATTGTGAATGGTGTTTATGGTTCCGATACTGTCACAGCCAATCATGCGCAATTTCGGTTTCGTCGATTCCGTTCCGGTAATTTTGATGTTAAAGATGCATCTCGCACAGGTAGGCCCGTCGTCGAAAATGTCAAAAAAATTATGGAAATGATCAAAGTAGACCGGCATGTTAGCAGTCGTAGTATCGCCCAGGAGCTGAAGATCGACCACAAAACAGTTTTAAACCATTTGCATAAAGCTGGATTCAGAAAAAAGCTCGATATTTGAATGCCACACGAATTAACGCAAAGAAACATGATGAACCGAATTTCAATCTGCGAAGCCTTGACCAAACGGAACGAAATCGAGCCATTTCTGAAACTGATGGTGACTGGGGAAGAGAAATGGATTACCTACGAAAATATTGTGCGAAAACGATCGTGGTCAAAGCGCAGTGAAACGGCTCAAACGGTGGCCAAACCAGGATTAATGGCCAGGAAGGTTTTGCTGAGTGTTTGGTGGGACTATAAAGGAATCATCCACCATGAGCTGCTTTCATATGGCCAAACACTAAATTCGGACCTCTATTATCAACAATTGGACCGTTTGAAGCTAGCGATCGACCAGAAGCGGCCAGAATTGGTCAATAGGAGAGGAATTGTTTTTCATCACGACAATACCAGGCCACATACGTCTATAGTGACTCGTCAGAAACTCCGGGAGCTTGGTTGGGAAGTTTTGATGCATCCACCTTATAGTCCGGACCTGGTACCAAGCGATTACCATCTGTTTTTGTCATTGCAAAACTTCCTTGATGGTAAGAAATTGACCTCAAAAGAAGACTGTGAAAATCGCTTAGTCGAGTTTTTTACAAATAAGGACCAGGGCTTCTATGAAAGAGGGATCATGAAATTACCTTTAAAATGGCGACAAATTGTAGAACAAAACGGTGCTTATTTGACCAAAATCGAACAATCCTAACTATGCTAAGCTATAAAGCCTTGAAATAAACGAAAAAATAATGGATTTTTTTCCCCAACCTAATACTATAATCAACATACATGTCTGCCTATCTAGGTTTTTAATCCTTCGGGCAAAAATAAATACAAAGATGAAAGAGATCAAAAGGTTGAATGAATATACAATATTATTCTATTATATATAGGGTTTGTCAAAAGTGTGGAAACCCTTAAATAATTTTTGTAAAAATGAAAATATCAAAAAACGGTAAAACACATGTTTTGATTTTTCGAAAAAGCTACTCTATGACATGAATACCGATCATTCCCCACCCGCTGGTACGCGGACGTAAAAGGGGGGTTGAAAATTTTAAATTAGACTAAGGGTCGAGTGGGGGCTTATTTGAAAGGTCTTTTCATAACAAACACACCCTTAAAATTTTAAGTCGCTACGACCCCCCATTAAAAATGGCGGCCATTCAAATTTCGAAATTTCATGTACTTAGTGTGTTATCCAGGATCAACCGGCTACTTAAAATCAGTTGTTCTCACTGCTATTTAAAATCAGTTGTTCTCACGGCTACTTAAAATCAGTTCTCACAGATCTTAGGCAGATCTTAGGCAGATTAGAAATTAAACGTTTTAAAAATGGCTGGCGAATTGTCGGAACGTGAAAGAATCACTATCCTCATGATGCGTGGATGGGGTGATAACGAGCGATTGTATGCTGCTGTCGCTCAATTATTTAATGAGACGTATTCGAATCGTCGAATTAATAAGTTCACTATCTTAAAAATAATGGAACGTTTCAGAGAAACTGGTAGCGTAAACAATCGCCCTAAATCAGGGAGATCTGCCATTAACGAAGAAAAACAACTTGATGTTCTGCAGACATTTATTGAAGGTCCCAATTCTACTATTAACAGAGCCGCTCAAACTCACGATATTACTTCCAAGTCCGTTTGGAGAATTTTAAAGAAAAACAAGTTCCATCCATACAAATTACAATATGTTCAAGAATTGCAAGACGGAGATGTGGAGCGTCGTATAGGTTTCTGTGAAAGAATGATGGCACTAATAGATGTCCGGACCATGTTCCCTTATCAAATTGTTTTTACAGACGAGGCAACTTTCACGTTAACGGGAAAAGTTAATAATCAAAATTTTCGTTTCTGGTCAGATGAGAATCCGAATTGGGTGCGGGAAACTTACACACAATACCCATAAAAAATAAATGTATGGTGTGGAATAATACATGGCTACTTAATAAGACCGTTTTTTTTTTAAGAAAATCTGAACGCTCAAAGGTATAACAGATTACTTGTAGATCAAATAATTCCAGCCATACAAAATATTTTTCCAAATAATTTCGAAAAAATATGGTTTCAGCATGATGGAGCTCCTGCTCATTTTTGGTTCAGGGCCACGTCAAATTTTAAATGAGACTTTTCCATTACGATGGATAGGAAGAAGGAACAGAAATGAGGGAGGAGAGGATTGGCCACTTCGGTCACCAGATCTAACTCCTCTTGATTATTATCTATGGGGACACCTGAAGAGTAAAGTTTACAAAACAAAACCTGAAAGCATCCAAGAATTGATACAGCGAATAAGGGATGAAATAGATTTGATACCTTTTGAGACGAATCGTAGAGCCATTTCTGCATTCTATCAAAGATTGGCATATTGTTAGGAAGTAAATGGCAGCCACTTTCAGCATTTACTTTAACACACACTAAGTAAAATTTATTTAAAAATACAGAGTAAAAGGTTCTGAATCATTAAAGAGAGATGACAGTTTTCAATCGTCTGTTTTGCAACTTATCACGACTATACATACAACACATTCACACTTGTTTAGCCACACGCACGCACACACATACGCGCGCGCGCACACAGGCACACGCACACGCACACGCACTTGAGTCCAGTAGACGACCGTTCTGCCTCAAGCTCTCCTCTATCTTGGAGCCCATCCTTGAGATCTTCCCCTCTAACTTCTCCTCTACGAGGAGGCACGCGAGGCTTCCACGCGGCCTTACTACGGGGCCTCATACCTATTCGTTCTCCCTCTCCCTCAGAAGTATCCTCATCGTGATCTTCCCCCTCACCTCGTGCCTCTCCGTCACTAGATCTTCCTCTATTGGAATATTGTTCGGAGTAATCAAGAATCCTTGCTCAGACCGCGATTGTTTATACATATATATATACGTACACATTATAAAAGCTTGTAAATTTTATTTCATTGTGAACATCCGTCTAATTACTAATAAAACAAGTTGTTTGTAATTGTAAGCCAATTACGGTTTCAAAATAATTATTCTCAACCAAAAAATTCTCTCTTCCCTCAATCGTCGCTCACGGTCCTATCCCAGGTAAAAGGATTCAGTTTCTTGACCCAAATAAAGGACCACCGACGTACGTCTGCGCCAGATAAAGGGGTCATTCCGATCCTTGATCTGCACCGCAGACTTGCGAGTACGTCGGAGCTTGCGAAAGCAAGCGTCAAGTTGCGTTCCTCCTCCAGGACGTAACAACAGATATTCACCAACCAAGAATGAACTTTTTCTCCTACAGCACAAGATCGGATATTTTCCGGACAGACCTCGTAAATGCGAATTTGAAAATACATTGTCCTATAATGCATTATGTATATGTACAACATGTATAACATATTGGGTTGGCAAATAACTTCGTTCGGTTTTTGTTTCAGTGTAAGTTTCATGCAGAATCGCTTTTCTTTTCTCAGCGCTATCGTGCAAATCGAATACGCACTTGAAAGGTTATGTTTCACTGTTTATGTTGTGCTGTGTTTGGTTTGGCTAACATCAATATTGTGTGTACTGCGTAGCTGTGAACATGGAAATAAATAACGTGCATTATCGTCACATTTTGCTCTATTATTTAAAAAAAGGCAAACGAGCTGCGGATGCTCATAAAAAGATATGCCGTGTGTATGGAGATGATGCCTTAACAGAACGCGTATGCCAAAAGTGGTATGTCAATTTCCATTCTGGAGATTTCGACGTCAATGATGTGCCCCGCTCCGGTCGCCCGAGATTAATTCAAGTGACATTAAGACTATAATCGAAGTAAATCCATCCCAATCAGTACGAGAGATTGCTACAACATTGAATATATCCCACATAAGCGTAGAAAAGCATTTGCGCCAGCTGGAATACGTTTCTCGGCTTAATGTTGGGGTGCCGCAACAATAAACCGAGGCTAACTTGACCACACGCATATCCATCTGCGATTCGCTATATGGAAACGCCAAGAAAACGACCCATTTTTTAAATGAATGATGACGAGTGACGAGAAATGGGTCGTCTACGATAATGTAACGCGTAAAAGATCATGGTGGCTTAGCAGCGAAATAACCTCGCAGGCGGGATTGCATCCGAAGAAAATAACTGTATACTGTTCGCAATTGACGAAATTGAACCAAGCAATCCGTACAAAACATCCAGAATTGGCAAATCGCAAGAGTGTCGTCTTCCACCACGACAACGCCAGACCTCATACGTCATTGACCACTCGGGACAAATTGCTTCAGTTTCGCTGGGATGTTTTGCCTCTTCCTCCGTATTCACCGGATCTTGCCCCTTCTGATTATCATTTATTCCGGTCGCTGCAGAACTCTATGAACAGGAAAACCTTCAAGGATGAAGAGGCCATTAAAAACCACCTCGATTGGTTTTTCGCCGATAAGCCCAAGACGTTTTACGAATGCAGCATAATGAAGTTGGTGAAAAGATGGCTAAAGGTCATCGATAAAGATGGCCAATATATAATTGATTAAAATTTATCTTGTGTATAAAAAAATTGTGTTTTATTCTACTCTAAAAAACCGAACGAACTTATTTGCCAACCCAATATGTAACAAAGATCAAATATTATCTTCCATCCTGCCACGTGTTGCGTGAACTTGCTATTCTAGGTGCATAATTTTATCCGAGTTTTCTATTTAGCTTATTCGAGATTGTTGGGAAAACCAACTTTACCGATGTCAATACGGATGACTAATTTTCGATTTCGCTCCACTTTGTGACCGAAGCGTTAGAGGAGTGTGCAGCAAAGGTGCGACGGCTAGAGATCGGTTTTTATGTGCATGTACAGGAAGTAGGGAAGCGCCGGAGAGCAAGTCACAAAAGAATCCTTCTACGTTCTTCTTAGACAGAAGACGTTTACGATTACGATGTTCGTTTATGTGACGCATTTGGCAATACGAGAGAGATGTTAACAAATGGTTTTTATTCAGAAACCGTTCGTGAGTGAGATTTTGTTGGAGCTCGGATAAGGAGCTCATCCTTTCACTATTGTTGAATAAGAAACGAAATAAGTCGTTATAATGAACCAGATTAGAAATTGTAACCGGCGCACAGTGGGACGAAACATAAAGATGTGCGGACATCGTATTTTGCAGGCAAAATATAGCAATTAGAGGAAAGCTGAATATTGGGATGAAAATATTTGATCAAAAGACGATTACTCATAAACAAAAAATTAAATTTCCAAATGTTTAAAAATTATTGTTTAAACAATTCGTTGCGAGATACAAGAAAACTAATAGCGTCATTCGATTCTACAGGAAAGACTACATAGAATCCATGTGCTGGACAATTTTTTCTCAACCCTATTTATTAATAAAAAAAAAATGTTTCAATGAGTTATTTTCTACCGCCGCACACAGTGGATCGAAACTTCAAATTCTGTGGACATAAACTAAAATTCTGTTTGGAAACAAAATTTTGTGTAGGAATAAGTTTTAATGAAATTATAATTTTCATAAAATATTTTATTTATATTGTGATATTTTTGTATACTATTTTGATAATAATAGTATTGTAACGAATATATATAAATATATAGTGTTCCTATTCGGTTTAAACAGCTAGCACCACGTGAAGGTAAAGAACAAGCTAACCTTGGGCAAGTTATATCAAATCTTTTTGCATAAATTCAATTAATAAAATATTTGTTACATATTTTTGAAAATTTTAAGATTGAACAATCTGTACGAAAACACAAGAGAAAATTGCAAGACTAATGGATTTTGTAAAACAAAATTTGTGAAAACAGCTAAGGATAACAATACAGCATAGAGGTTCTTCGCAAATCCTTTGATTACGTGTGTATGAATAGAACTGGATTAAACGAAAGGACTATTCGAAATTTTGCGATTCTTTTTCAATCCGTTGCAACAGATTGAAAAAAATTTATGTCTTGTTTCTTATCTATGTGACGCTGACTTGAAACCAAATAGGAATATTTAAAATTAAATAAAAAAATATTGTTATAAAAATATTATGGAAATATAAACACAAATTTTACTGAAATTTTCATTACAAATGATTTCTGGGCGAAATTTTGTCTCCGAACCGAATTTTCATTCATGTACAATTGTATTGTACAATACATAATAAGTTAGATGTTTTCTATCCACTATACGATGTATAAGAGAAAAGATCGCACGAGATTGCAGCTGAAACCAATACGGTTTTTTACTATATGAATGGTTTTCTTAAATCCTATTTAGTAGATCTTGCACAAATATCGACATTTTTTTAAATTATTCAATAAACATGTATGAGTTGAGTTACGATTTTGTTCTAATTTATCATAGAGAAAAATGCGTAAAATATAATAAAATCTGGCAACGGATATGATAAAAATGTTCTTGAAGAACTATAGAATTATGTACCATAAGATAAATAAGGATCGATAATTATTTATATAAAATACAGCGAACACAAATGGACGACTTATGCTTAATATATTTTATTTATCACAGAAACTCGAAACTTTAGACGCTTACAGTATTTATATTACTCATTACTTTATATTTTCTGCATTCGGATTATATATTAGAACAATACGTTTTCTCGAGGTCTGCAAAATAGGCCTGGCGGCGATAACCTCCTCATTCGACTCAAATTTCTGCCCGGCGAGTGACTTTTTCAAGTTTGGAAACAAAAAGAAGTCGCACAGGGTCAAATGTGGAGAATACGGTGGATGGGGCAGCAGTTCGTAGCCTAATTAGACCAATTTGACCGTGGCGAAGGCGGAGGTGTGAGCCGGTGCGTTGTTATGGTGGAAGAGCACTTTTTTCTTCGCCAAATGGGGCCGTTTTTTCTGCAATTCGGCGTCGAATCGGCCCAATAATTCGGCAAAGTACAGCCCTGTGACCGTTTTGCCCTTTTCCAGGTAGTCGATGTAGATCACACTTTGTGAATCCCAGAAAACGGTGGCCATCACCTTTCCGGCCGATAGGACAGTCTTCGCCTTCTTCGGAGCACGTTCGCCGGGTGAAGTCCACTGTTTCAACTGTTCCTTGGTCTCTGGTGTGTACCAGTGGATCCATGTTTCGTCGACGGTCACGAAACGACGCAGAAACTCCTTCGGATTGCGCTTAAACAGCGTCAAACACTGCTCTGAAGTGGTCTCACGGTTGCGCTTGTTGTCCGGAGTGAGCAAACGCGGCACCCATCGCGCCGACAGCTTTCTCATGCCCAAAATTTCATGCAGGATATGACCCACGCGGTCTTTTGAGATGCCTACTGTCTCAGCTATCTCGCGCACTTTCAATCGGCGGTTTGCCAATACGAGATTGTGGATTTTTGTCATGTTATCCTCCGTAGTAGCCGTTTTCGGGGCACCTGGACGTGGCTCATCAAAAACCGACGTGCGACCACGTTGAAACTCGTTAAACCAATTTTTGACGGTCACCATCGAAGGAGAAGAGTCACCGTACATAGCATCCAAGCGCTCATTGATTTCGCTGCGCGATTTCCCTCCCAAAAACAAGAATCGAATCACAGACTGATATTGCTCTTTTTCCATTTTTCTAAAATCCGCGGACACGCCCGCTTCCACACGCGGTCAAAACAAAACTGCGAGTCCGATTCGGCTGAAATTTCGACAGTAGCCGTCTACGAGAATGTACTACACGATAGTAAATTTCTCTTGCGATAGTGGCGCCATCGGGCGGTGAGGCTAAGTACTTATCGGACCGCCCTCGTATGTCAGCAGTAGCTCTCATATTTGACAGCTGGATGCGCAGCAATTTCACTCGATGAAAAGTGTGCAAACCGTTTTGAATATGAGCATACACGTAACTTTTAAGATTCACATAATGTTATTTTTTATTACATTTTTATAATACATTTCCATATTAAATATCTACATTTTTGTATTAGATCTTAGCTCAAGCAGTCGAAAAGTCAACCATCTGAACTTGCTCATAACGATATGATGTGTGCAATATCTATACGCGACTCAATTAACTACAGTACTGTCGGTAATCCTAAATCGTGTGGTGAAAAATTGTTACATGAATTTATATACACACTATATAAAGATCAAAGTCATTGGCGAGGATTTTAATATGTATAAATACCGAAGTAATTACATCCAGTAGAAAGTGTGCACGACAAACAAAAGAAAGTTTCACTTTTTTTTGTTTGTCGTGTTTGAATACAATATGTTGCAATATGCGCATGTAACATATGCATAGTTAGTAACAAGTAGTTACAAATAAAACTATCTCAATATGCATTAGTTTCTTCATATCATTGTATAATAATAAGAATACTACTGTGTGATCGAAAAGTATCCGAACTTTATTTTTAGAAATCAAAATTACAATTCAAAATTCTTATAGTCTCCTTCAAAGTAGTCCCCATTGCTTGCAACGCACATATGCCAGCATTTGATCCAATCCTGGAAACATCGCTCATACACGGCAGGCGGTATGGCCTTCAATTTACGCAGCGATTTTTCTTTGATGTCCTCAATCGATTCGAAACGCTATCCGCGAAGTGGTTTTTTCAGTAGGAGGAACAGGAGAAAGTCGCAGGGGGCCATGTTTGGTGGATACGGTGCTTGCAGAGCGAAATTCGTTGAGTTTTTTGTCAGAAATTCACACACAAGTGTCGAGGTATATGATGATGCGTTGTCGTGATGCAAAATCCGTTTCCACGATAATTTTTATTCTGAATCGCAGGTTTTATGAGAAAAGGTTGTCCATTTTGTAATATTTTTTTCAAAATGTCATAATTTTATCGAAAAGGGTTGTAGAAAAATGATTAGAATATGGATTTGTTAGTAAATAAATGAGCTTTACGCTTCATATATTTTTGTACCAAAGACTGGTTCTCCTGAGCAGTGCAACAGTTAAAAAACCAATTTTTTCTCATTAATCGAAGTCTATCTTTAACATCCGCCATTTTGTAAAACATTTATTATAATTCACTTGTAGGTTTTTGCTTGTTAACAAGAAATGCCCAAGCTTTAATTTGAGCCTTGTTTCATATCAATACGATGATTTTTGGCTGAGTTATCGCTATTAAAAGATATGCAGAAAACTGTGTTAAAATTTAGTGGCCCGTTTTTCTTACGGGTGAGTTTAGTAAAGGACTTTTATATTTGACTTAATCCGTTTATCTCCACGAATTCTTCGTATTGAATTATGAGATATTCTGTATACAGAGTCTGCCAAAAGTTCCGGAACGGCTAATTATTACAAAAAATAATGATTGTTTGAAACAATGTTTGAAACAAAAGTTGTACAGCTTAAAAAAAGCTATCAGATATTGATAATTGTTTGACATTGGAGTGACCGTGAGAAACATGATCAAGGTCGACATAAAAATCTTAAATGGAAACTTGAATTTTTTATTACACCATCTTTTTCCACCCATTAATTTGAACAACTTTTGTCTGAAACATTTTTTTATTTGCCTAATATGTTTTGAGATATTTAAGGATAACTTGGTAACTTTTTTAATATTTAACTGACGATATCTCGCTAATAGTTTGGCGGGATAAAAAAATAGGTATTAGACTTTTCTATTCTACTTTATCTTAAGAATATATTGATACAATAATGCTCTATTTTTTGTTAATTTATCGACCTTTTGAAATTTCAAAATCATCAAATTAACAAAAGTCAGGGTGCATTGTAACAATATATTCTTGAGACCAAGTAGAATAGAAAAGTCTAGTATCATTTTTTTATCGCGACGAATAGTTCGCGAGATATCGTAAGTTAAATATCAAAAAAGTTACCAAGTTATCTTTAAATATCTCAAAAAATATTAGGCAAATAAAAAAATGTTTCAGACAAAAGTCGTTCAAATTAATTGGTGGAAAAAGATGGTGTAATAAAAAAGTAGAGTTTCCGTTTAAGATTTTTATGTCGACCTTGATAACGTTTCTCAAGATCATTCCAAGGTCAAACAATTATCAATATCTGATAGCTTTTTTCAAGCTCTACAACTTTTGTTTCAAACATTGTTTTAAACAATAATTATTTTTTGAAATAATTAGCCGTTCCGGAACATTTGGCAAACCCTATATACAGGTTATAAAAGTCCGAGAAGAGCAGAATAACTAGAAAAATATGAGTCCTAGAAAAAATGTGAAGTACTAGGTTTTTATGACTTTTTTCCTGGCTATCTGACGGTGACCTTGGATTTGACCTCGACAATGACCTTGAAGGTCATTTCGAGGTCAGGTCAATTTTTTTAATGGGACTCCATACTTTTGATCCCAGAAATGAAAAGAGCGGAAAATTTTACGTTCGGATATAACCTTGAACACTGTCAAATTTGACCTCTGAAGGTCACATAAAGGTCTAAGCTTGTTTTGGGCTGAAAATGCGAATATCTTCGAAAATGCACCTGCTAGGGAGCAATGTTACGCATAAGAATAAGAATGTAGAGGTCAACGAGGGAACCGAATCCGACGTCGGATTTTGCAAATTCAATATGGCCGATTCAAAATAGCGGCCGATATTTAAGAATAACAAAAATTGGATCTCGTTTAAGGAGTTTTTGAAGTCGTTTTTGAAATCGAATCTGACGTTGGATTTTACAAATTCAAGATGACCGATCCAAAATGGCGCTCGATATTGAGGAATTACCAACAATCGGAGTATGACCTCGTACGTAACGTAAAATCTCACTCTTCCATTATGGGGGGGGGGGGGTAAAAGTATGTGTTTCCAGCCTAAAAGAATTAATTGACCTTGATATGATTGACACATAACCTTAAGAACAAGGTCAAGATTGAAAACGTCATATCCGAATGTAAAAATTTTCAATCTTGACATTTTTAGGTCAAAAATATGGATTTTCATCAGTCCTAAAAAAGTCCGGTTTGACCTTAATAATAATCTTAACTCATGACCTTGAGAATAAGGGCAAGGTGACGGCTGAATGTCCCTCGTTGACCTCTACATTCTTATTCTTATACGTAACATTGCTCCCTAGCAGGTGCATTTTCGAAGATATTCGCGTTTTCAGCCTAAAACAAGCTTAGACCTTTATGTGACCTTCAGAGGTCAAATTTGGCAGTGTTCAAGGTCATATCCGAATGTAAAATTTTCCGCTCTTTTCGTTTCTGGGATCAAAAGTATGGGATCCCATTTAAAAAAATTGACCTGACCTCGAAATGACCTTCAAGGTCATTGTCGAGGTCAAATCCAAGGTCACCGTCAGATAGCCAGGAAAAAAGTCATAAAAACCTAGTACTTCACATTTTTTCTAGGACTCATATTTTTCTAGTTATTCTGCTCTTCTCGGACTTTTATAACACCCTGTATATACAGGGTGATTTAAAAGTCTAGAAAACATGTATCTCACATTACTGTATGGAGAGTTCTGCATGAATAGTTAGTTTACCCATATCATTTGCAAAGAGTTCAGAGACTTTCTCTAGCAGATTTTCCAGTAAGATTGGTATTTTCTCAATGGTTTTTACAGCAGTGTGTGGATCCAGTTTTTGATTCTTCTTTATTTTTTACGGATGAAGCTGGTTTTAACAGGACTGGAATAATTAATTTTCATAACAATCACTTCTGAGCCGAAGAAAATCCTCACGGTATTGTGCAATCTCGGCATCAGCAGCAATTTAGCCTGAATGTTTGAGCAGGAATTATCGGCGATCACTTGACTGAGTCGTATTTTTTACTAATAAGATTAAATGCTGAAGCTTATCGCGATTTCCTAGAAAACCAACTTCTAAGATTCCTAGAGAATGTGTTATTGCCTATACGACAAAAAATGTGGTTTATGCATGACGTTGCACCACTCCATTTCAGCCGACCTGTCAGAGAATTCTTAAATGCCACCTATCCTGGTCAATGGATAAGTCAGGGAGGATCAATATCGTGGCCAGCATACTCATCTGACATGAATCCATTAGATTTCTTTTTCTGGGAGTATTTGAAAATTCTTGTTTATTCTGCCTCAGTACCAGATGTTGCAACTCTTCGTCAGCGGATTCTGGATGACTGCGACATCATCCGTAACCTAGTATTTTCCAACGGGTTCGCCAATCAATGCGACGACGTGCACAGGCTTCCTTGGAATCTAACGGAGGCCATTTTGAGCATTTGCTATAGCTAATGTATTATCTTGTTATATCCGTAGAAATAGATAAATACTGTTTGCAACTCCTATACGATTTAACGTTATAATTTCTTTTACTGTAGAAAAACTTCAAACCCTTATAACTCTAGAAAGAAGTGTTTTTGACCCCATGTTCATATGACATTTTCTTTATGACTTGTTTTAGTCCCTGGAACATATTCTGAAAGTTTGTACAGGCCATTCAGAAACACTTTACTACATGGGCTGAAAAGTCTTTGGCCTGACATAAAAATGGCGCCACAAACTAAAAATCCTTATATTTCCTATAGAGTACCAACCTTAACTTAGATGCTGTAAAAATTTCATGATATTTCGTTGACTCGTGTACAAGTTATAGCTTTCGAAGTGACGTTACCTCTGAATTTATCTTTACTATGGAAAAAAGTGAATTTCGTGTTTTGATTAAACATTGCTTCCTGATGGGAAAAAACACTGTTGAAGCAAAGGCATGGCTTGATAAATGTTATGGCACATCTGCCCCACCGAATTCAACCATCAAATATTGGTTTGCTGAGTTTCGTCGTAATCGTACGAGCACAAATGATGCACCACGTTCAGGAAGGCCAAATGAGGCAGTTACTCCAGAAAACATCCAGAAAATCAATGAAATCGTGTTGAATGACCGCAAAATGAAATTGAGTGAGCTAGCTAACATCATAGGCATCTCAAAGGAACGCGTTGGTCATATCACTCATGAATATTTACACATGAAAAAGCTTTGCGCGCGTTGGGTGCCGCGTTTTTTGACAATTGAGCAAAAAGCGGAACGTGTTCGACTTTCAAAGCAAAATCTGGCCCTGTTTAACGCAATAAGAAGGAGTTTTTGCGTCAATTTGTCACAATGGATGAAACATGGATCCATCACTACACACCGGAGTCCAATCGGCAGTCAGCGGAGTGGTTATTGCCTGGTGAAAGCCGTCCGAAGCGCCCGAAGACACAACAATCAGCTGGCAAGGTTTTGGCCAGTATTTTTTGGGATGCGCATAACATAATATTCATTGATTATCTTGAACATGGTAAAACTATCAATAAAGAATATTACTGTACATTACTGGATCGATTGGACGACGAGGTCAAGGTCAAACGGCCACATTTGGCAAAGAAAAAAATTTTGTTTCACCAAGACAATGCTCCAGCTCACTCGGCTCGCGATACGACCGATAAATTAAAGAAATTGCGCTATGAATTGGTTCCGCATCCCCCGTATTCTCCAGACCTGGCCCCCAGCGACTATTTCCTTTTTCCCCGACTGAAGCAGTGGCTCGCTGGTAAAAGATTTTACTCGAATGAGGAGGTCAAGTTGGAAACAAATGCCTATTTTGAGGGACTTGACACCGAGCACTATAAGACCGGCATCGAAATGTTAGCGGACCGTTATACTAAGTGCATTACTCTAAATGGAGATTATGTCGAGGAATAAAACACTTTTTTCATTAAAAAAATCGTTTTTTCATTGTTAAGCCAAAGACTTTTCAGCCCATGTAGTATATGTTAGGTGTGTGAATTAATTCAGTCCGTTTTTTCTTTCAAAAAAAGACTTTAGTATGAAAAAACATGAAAAAGTACACTAATCAAAGTATCTGCCATTGCTTGCTATTATTTTTTCTCATCTGTCTGGCAGTTGTTGCATTCCGTGACGGAAAAACGACTCGTCCTTCGGAGCGATCCATTCATTGAGCCATTTCTCTATTTCTTCATAATTGTTGAAGTGCTGGTCCGAAAGCTCGTGTGCCATCAATCTGAACAAGTGATAATCGGATGGAGCAATGTCTGGTGAATAGGGCGGGTGAGGTAAAACGTCCCAGCCAAGTGCTTCCAAGGTGGTCTTCACAATCTTTCCAACATGTGGTCGAGCGTTATCGTGCTGGAAGATCACTTTGTCGTGTCTCTTTGCATATTCCGGCCATTTATTCTTCAATACGTTGTTTAAACGGATCAATTGTTGTTGGTAAAGTTCGGCAGTAATGGTTTGGCTCTGTTTTAATAGTTCATGATACATTACACTCTTCTGGTCCCACCATATACAGAGCATTACTTTCTTGCCGTGAATATTCCGCTTTGGTATCGATATGGATGGTTTTCCTGGGTCGCTAATGGATTTCCTTCGTTTGGGATTATCGAAATATATCCGTTTTTCGACTCCAGGATTAGATAAAGGCTTAGACAAGATTTCAAGGGAAAATTCTCAATTCTCCTATCCAAACCACGATTCTCCCAGCCAAGGGGACAATTTCGAAATTCCTCATCCAAGGGAGAAAGTGGGTAACCAGGAGGAGAAATCTCTTGAAAAATATAATAAATCTAAAGAAAATATTCTAAAAGCTAATGAAAGTATATATAAGATTGAAGAAGAGTCACGATAAAATACAACCGCATTACCCAGAATATAATTTCTCAAATGTAACTGAAAAGATATGTACAAAATTTAATAAAACTCAAGAGGGAGTATTCAAAGCTTCCTATGAAAACATTAAGACGCAAAAAATTAAAGGATATGACGAGAATTCTATATTAGAGATTAAAAATTTTACAGAAAGTACCGAGTGCGTATCAGAGCTTGATCTCCTAAATTTCAATGGTCCCTTGCAATCAAATAATATAAATAACATACACAGTCAGAGCTATAATCATTCTTCTAATGAAAATAATATTTCAATTCCATGTCCTCTTGATTCAGTAACTAATAACAATTTAATTACAGCTATTGTACATCTTACCGATAGACACGACACGAACGTGGTCCGACGGCCGGACGAAAAGAACCTATCTAACACTATCACAGACACGATTACTATCTGCTTAAACGACTCAACTCCTCAACTGAGCGTCTTGCAAGTAAATTCAACAACTGTCTATGACGAAAATAGATCAAACAAACTATTGGATTTAATTGCTTTAAATCATTTAGATGCACTTGAAGTTAATAGTATAATCGCATTAATAAAACGATGTCAAGAATGCTTTCATTTACCGGGTGAACAATTGACCGCAACACCGTACTGCGACATCGCATACCGACAGCTGACGATTATCCAATAAACACAAAATAATATAGATTTCCTCAAATTCATAAGCAGGAAATAAATTTACAAATACAAGAATTACTGGATGGTGGTATTGTACGACACTCACATTCGCCGTATAATACTCCCGTCTGGATAGTGCTTAGAAAGGAGAATTCAAAAGGCAATAAGCGATGGCGTATAGTGTTGGATTTTCGCACGCTTAACGACAAAACTATCGGAGACGCGTACCCATTACTGAATATAATTGACATCCTTGATCAACTTGGCGGCGTACGATATTTTTCGGTATTTAACTTAGCTTCGGGATTTCACCAAATAGAAATGGATCCACGTGATCCATAAGACGGCTTTCACTACGCCGTTCGGACATTACGAATTTACGCGCATGCCCTCCGGATTAAAAAGCGCTCCCGCTACATTTCAACGATTAATGGAAATGGTTTTAGCTGAAATTCAATGACGAGAAGTATTTGTTTATCTGGATGA
The DNA here is from genome assembly GCF_003227715.2 of Harpegnathos saltator. Taxonomy (NCBI): domain Eukaryota; kingdom Metazoa; phylum Arthropoda; class Insecta; order Hymenoptera; family Formicidae; genus Harpegnathos; species Harpegnathos saltator. Next base: position 76,420 of record NW_020230195.1, on the reverse strand, counting down.
TATCGTGCTATACGCATCTTCTTTAATAAAACATGAATTCAAATTTAAAAAACTTATGCAAAAGCTTAAAGAAGCCAATTTAAAATTACAGATAGATAAATATTGCTTTTTATGCAGGGAAGTCAATTATTTGGGATATGCAATTAGTAGCGAAGGTGTTAAACCAGATCAAAGAAAATTAGAAGCCGTACGCGAATTTCCAACGCTTAAAACACCTAAGAATATAAAACAGTTTTTGGAATTAGCTGGATATTACAGGAGATTTATACCAGAATTTTCTAAATTAGCTCGCCCTCTAATGCAATTATTAAAATTAGAAGTGCCTTTCAAATGAAATGATACTCAATAACAGTCATTTGAAATATTAAAAAATAAATCATGTAAAGAACCGGTGCTGCAATATCCAAATTTCTCACAACCATTTATTTTAACCACCGACTCTTCGGGCTTCGCAATAGGAGGAATATTATCACAAGGAAAAATTAACGCAGATTGACCAATAGCTTACATTTCGTACCCTGAGCGATTACGAAGTAAAATACGACATTTATGAAAAAGAAGCCTCAGCAATTATATACTGTGTCAAATATTTTAGACCATATTTATACGGGAGAAAATTCACACTTGTAACGGACCATAAACCATTGATGTGGTTTAAAAATGCTCAGGATACGAAAATGCGAATACTTCGATGGAGACTAGAATTAGCCGAATATTATTACGAAATAGCTCATAAAACCGGAAAAACAAATATAAACGCAGACGCCTTATCGAGAAACCCAGTAAACTCATTTCTAACGGACTGCAAGGTGATTAACACTAGAAGTAAATTTAATCCAAATAATCCACAAGATGCCGAAGCCATCAGACTCCTTTTAGAAGAGGACGATAATCCTGAAGAATCAGACGAGAACGATGTTAATATGACGTACTTATCAGAGGATCACGTTCGAATCGAAGACTTTGACGAAGAGGAAATACACGGAACCAATTTAATTGATAACCAATCACAATAAAAAAACAAGCATAAACACACGGAACGAACAAACTGATAGCCCACATACGAGAAATCCGTATGAAACCTATCCGCTCGAAGATCCGAACCAAACTGAGAACTTTCCCATCGACTCTATACCCTTCTTGCCTGAAGAATTAGCCGAATCTCCGAGTTTACATGTAACTGACGCACTAGTTCACGCATCCGATTCGTCTACGGAACAAATTAAAGAACAAGAGTTAGTAAAGAAGTCCACTGAAACCTTTCGGCCTATGCTAACCCGAAGTCGAGCTAAGCAAAAAACCGGGGTTATAGATAAAGAACTTGTAGGCGCAAAAAAGCGGCGACGACCGCCGAAGCCTTTACCTGAGGATACCGATGACAGTGACGCTGAACCGCCAATGATTATTACAAGAAATTCACAGAACACCGACCTCCAAGCCAAAAAGAAAAATTTAATTGAGTCTAGAGATGCCCATTTTTTACGCAGGGATTGCTATATTTTACAGATACCTCAGGAAATCCTATCGATGCCGGTGCTAAAAAGTTATTTGAGAGACAAGAAATACCGAAATTGGCAGATTTATCGGTTAGCGTATCTAAATTAATAAAGAAGGCTAAACGATATTACATCATTCTCCTCAACACTACTTGAAGACGACAAAATTAGGACATACGACAATTATCAGATACAATTATTTACTAAATTACATCAAATTCAAACAAGAGCAAATAATAATTTAGTAGAAGCCAAAGAAAAATAAAAAATCCGTTACGATAAAAAAATTAATCCCCAGATGTTTAAACCCGGAAATCAGGTATTTTTGTTAAAAGGACCCAAACCTGGAAAATTTGGAAATCAATATACGGGACCGCACGAAGTATTAGAAATAGTAAATAGAAACAATATCAAAATCAAACTGAAGAGAAACAGTCGTATCGTACATCCGAACAGACTTCGAATCTTTTATATTACCCCAACTCCAAAAGCAAATTGAAACACATGGAAAATTTTCAACACTCATTACTCAAGTAATTACAACTTTCAGATGTATCGCAGATTCAGCACAATCATCTTCTTTCTATACCTACTACTATCTTCCGGTTGGCAAGGGAATAATCGGATATGACTGTGGCTCTGCTTTTTCAAACATCACCACTGTATCACTTTTAACCATTGAAGAATGTGACATACCACCACAAAAAGTCAATTCCACCAAGTTAAAACTCCAACTATTACAAGCTAATGATTTTCATTTTGTAATAGTAAGACAATGCAAGATGGAAATAAACCGTATCGTGAAAAGATGTGGAATGCACTCTCATACTATGGAGGTAACAAATGGCAAATACGCATATATACAGGAAACACCTCATCAAGCAAGTTTACATATGCATTGGTATGGTACAGCTAGAATAAGAACCACGTATATAACAGGACTGAAAATTAACCAAACCATAAATAGGCCAGCAACTTTGGCAAGAAAAGTCGAGAACGACAGTACGTGTTACGGAAGCGCTTTCACTGACGATTGTGGGAGCTGGACAAGTGTCGTGGTATCAGCAAATATAAGAAACACACTGCAAGAATATCTAGCCACTGTGAAGATCAACAATAATCAAGTTATACTCCGATCAGGAACTCACTGTGATCTAAAATCAGGTTATTGTACTGACATTGTGAGAGGTAACACCTATTGGGATGCCATCCCCGATGATTCGTGCAAAGGAAGCAGCTACGGAGTTTTATTCGATGGATATGCGATCAAAATGCAGGACAGTAATGACGCCAAGTCCCAAACAGTATATTCCATCTCTACACAAGATACTACCTTTGCCCTAGCAAGTAGAGGCGAGGTAAAGGTCTGCGGTTATCCCTTGGTAAAAACTGAGCATCCGAAACTATTCATCTTTGAAACTTTTATTGACCTGAGCATCTTTAAAAAGGTACACAACCCGGCAAACACGGACATCTTCACATACATGAATTCTAAATTTGTGTATATAGACAAACATTTCCGCACACAACTAAACCAGCTTTACAGGAATATATTGGGTTAAGTAAATAGTTTTTAGCGTTTTCCGCTAGATGGCTTTAGTGAGGTCATATCTTACGATGTACGTTACATCTGGTCATATCTTACGATGTACGTTACATCTGGTCATTCTATACTGCGACTTAAAGGTGACATAACGCTTTAAAAAAAGTTCTTTGACAGTTTTGTGTTTGGTGAAGCCAGTTGTGTGTTAGAGCGTTCCAAAATGGAGGTAAAGAAAGAGAAAATTCGATACATTCTTCAGTACCACTACGACCAAAGGGAAAAAGCGGAGCAGGCCGCCAAAAAAATTTATGCTATTTATGGACCCAATACAGTATCGAATACAACAGCAAAGCGGTGATTCCAATGATTCCGTTCTGGTAATATGGACGTTGAAGATGAGACACGTTCTGGTAGGCCAATCGTCGAAAATGTCGATAAAATCATGGGAATCGTCGAGTCGGACCGGCACGCGAGCATTTATTCCATTACCCAGGAACTGAAGATTAGCCAGAAAACCGTTTGGAACCATTTGCATAAGGCTGGTCTCAAGAAGAAGCTCGATGTATGGGTGCCACACGAATTGACGCAAAAGAACCTTTTGGACCGAATTCATGCCTGCGATTCTTTGCTGAAGAGTAACGAAATCGACCCATTTTTGAAACGGATGGTGACTGGCGATGAAAAATGGGTCACATACGAGAACAACAGGCGAAAAAGATCGTGGTCCAAGCGCGGTGAGCCGGTCCAAACGATCGTCAAGCCCGGATTAACGGCCAAGAAAGTTTTACTGTGTGTTTGGGATTGGAAGGGAATCATCCACTATGAGCTGCTCCCATTGGGCCAATCACTCAATTCGGACCTACACTGTCAACAACTGACCAGATTGAAGCAGGCGATCGACGAGAAGCGGCTAGAATTGGCCAATAGGAAGGGTGTTGTGTTCCATCAAGACAATGCCAGGCCGTACACATCTTTGACGACGCGCCAGAAGCTCCGAGAGCTTGGATGGGAGGTTATATCGCACCCGCCGCATAGCCCAGACCTGGCTCCAAGCGATTATTACCTTTTCAAGCATTTGCAAAATTTTCTTGATGGTACAAATCTGGCCTCAAGAGAGGCTTGTGAAAATGAGCTGGTCAAGTTTTTTACCAATAGGACGAGGGTTTCTTCAATCGTGGAATTATGAAATTGCCTTCAAAATGGACAAAAGTTATCGAACAAAACGGCGCATATTTGATCTAAATCCGATAATCCTAACTTTGTTAATTTCATCGTCGAAATAAAGAGAAAAAACGCTCAGAACTTTTTACTTCACCCAATATTATATCAGTAATGTTATCTCGAGCAAAAATGTTACAGAACGCCCTAGCGATAGCAACTCAATCTCCAGATATATTTGCATATCATTTCATGAAAGCACCGGGTTACACTTCGATATTAGTAGAAGGAGACCGGAGAAGTAATACACATCATTAAATGTGTACCAGTGGAAGTTCAAGTAGCTCGAACGCTCAACTGCTACATTCAACTTCCGGTGACAAGAGAAAACAAAACTTATTATTTAGCACCACAAACTCACTTATTGCTTCGTCAAGGAACACAGGTCAACTGCAATCCCTTAGCACCTGTGATGTACTAATTAGGAGGAACTTGGTACAAAATGATGCCAAATCCAATAGAACCCATCTCACCAACTATCTTGAAACCCATGACTAAGCTCGAATAGAAATATACCAGTCCGGGAGCACTAGCCACCAGTAGCATTTACAGTCAATCGGATCTGGACGAATTCAAGGATCATATCTTATTTCCAGCAGAACGACCTTCTGTTCTTAACACCCTTGCAAGAGGAATGATGGGATAATCTGCAATTATCCACAGCGGTTCAATTACAAATCTCCTAGATGAAGCATCGATAGAAAAAATAGCTAGTTCAACATGGAACCGAATCTGGGGTCGATTCTTGACCTTCGGTAATATCAGCGCTGGCATATTCGGTATATTTGTAATTTTCAGAATAATCAAGCTGATACTGGATACAGTATTGCATGGAGTTGCCCTATATGTATATGGTTGCTCCGCATATTTAGTAGGAGCACTCTGGGATTCTTTGACACAATTATTACTTCTAATTGGCGGAAAGAAGACCGCCAACCAAAATAAAGACTCCACTGAGTTACAAGCACTCAATGTCGAGTTTAATCAACCTCCTGCAACTACTTTACATCCTCCTTCTACCAACCAGACTAAAAATCTACGTCTTCGTCCTTCTCTCCCACAAGAGGAGACTACTACATACTCCTTCAATCTCAATTCCCAAAACTAAAATTCGATTAATCTTACAACATTATCTTTACATATTATTCTAGGAAATGGTCATAAAGAATATCGACACCAATCAGCTATCCTGCGGACAATTAACAAGCTGCATTACGAAAGTGGAATCGCCCACCTTAATGTGGGTGCAACTAAAACATAACCGGGCAGATATCATGGATTTATAAGCTAAAATCGCCTGAAAAATGGACAGACACCCAAATAGGTACACCATGTGGGTGTATTAGTCGGGGCACTGGTCGCTGTGCAAGACGACGACGAGTGGTACAGGAGAGAGATCACCGCGTTGTCAGGACATTCAGCAGTAATCATGCTAGGTGATTGGGGACGGACAGTGAAAAAATCAGTGACGCACCTGCGTCACCTGCCGGACCAATTTCACCTGATGCCGTGGCAAGCCATTGCAGTGGGGCTTCGCGGCTTAAGACGAATAGAATCCGCAGTTGATTGGTCTAAAACCATGAGAGAAATCACCAGACTACTCGCGGAAGGGCAAAGCGGAATAATGAAAATAAGGGAATCAGTAGGAGGAAAAACAGCCGACGTGGACTTATACCTGGCGCGAGCCAGTTTCATCGGCTACAAGGAGTTCAAACAAGACTTGGTGGCGATCGGCCAGGCGATCGAGACTGAAGAACTACGCCGCCTCTTCCCCTCCATTTAGGACACCACGTAATTAAATCTAGAGATAAATTTATAATGATAAACCTAAAGATAATCATACATATAATCATAGGATACGTATACACACATATATAAAAAAAATATATATACATGTACAGGGTACATACGGTATTTGAGGACACTCATATATGTGAATATAATTTCTGGAGAACAATTTTGTTTGCTTTTTTTTTTGTCAGATTATCAATGGAAGACTATAAAATAACGCAAGAAATGAAGAGACATGCAGTTATTGTCGCTATATGCGCGAAACACACCGATTTAGAAATCTCCAATTTTCTCAATTGCGCCCGATTATTCATACATAAGGTTCGTCGTCAATTGGAAGCATCAGCTGGCGGTGTAGAAACTGTTGCAAAACGCAAAAAACATGAGGAACGTTCGGACACTACTAGAAATACACAATTTGTCCAACAAGTGTAAGAGATCGTTGACGAAAGCCCTTCAAAGTCCATGAGGGCCATTGCGAGGGACCTGAATGTCTCTGAGAGCCTAATCCGTCGAGTTGTCCACGAAGACCTCTGCTATACGTCCTACGTTATGCACAGAGGACAGTTTATGTCGGCACAAACTCGGGAATAGAGATTTATCCGAGGAAAACGTCTTTTGAACAAGCTTAAGCACCCTGAAGTTCTTAACATGTTGTGGTTTTTTCTGACGAAAAAAATTTCGACCAAGACCAAAAAATCAATCGGAGAAATGACAGGTGGTTATGCTCACATCCTACAGAGGCTCCCCGTGTTATGCACACGAAGTTCTCAGCAACTGTCATGGTTTTAGGAGTTGTGAGCAACGAAGGACATGTTATGCTACCCCACTTCTTTCGTCAGGGGCTTCGGGTGAATGCTGCCGCCTACATCGAGGTTTTAGAAACAGTTGTGAAACCTTGGATTGGAAGTGTACGTGGGGACAGACCATACATATTCCAGTAAGACTCTGCTCCTTCATACAAAGCCATGACGACACAAGATCGGATGACCGAAAATTTCTATGACCACATCACCCCAAACTTATGGCCACTTAGCTCCCCAGACCTTAATCCCCTGGATTATTACGTATGGGGCGTAGTTGAGCGGGAGACCAATAAACATTCTCATAATAATATTTCATCACTGAAGGATGCTATAACAACAACAATGATCAAATTGAGCAAAGAGCATTTGATTCGGGCATGCAATCGTTTCCGACCGCGGATTGAGTCCGTTATTGCCGCTAATGGGGATTTTATTGAGTAATTGTATAGTCTAGGAGTCAATTAACGTCGTGTAAAAATTTCATGGAATTATAATAAATTTTGTAAAAAATATGAACAAATTAGTTTTAATGTCAATTTGCCCTCAAATACCGTACGTACCCTGTATATGTATGTGTGTATATATACATATATATATGTATATTATACTATATATTATTTATAATTTTTATTAAATTCACCGTTATTTGATATCAGTATTAAACACTGTGCTATGATATGTAGTTATTATACTTTTCAATTGATTGCTAGTCAGCAAGAACGATTTGGACAACTGTGATTATTAATAAAAAGTATGAAACAGCGTCGTTGGGATGTTTCAATCGAATGTTTGGCAAAGTTTCGCAGCAATAAAGCCAAGTTTTTGCGTCGATTCATAACTATGGATGAAACATTGGTCCATCATTTCACACCTGAGACGAAGGAACAGTCAAAACAATGGACCAAGGTGGCTTGATGGCTATTTTGAGGAGCTCGACGATTCTCACTATAAACAGGGTATCGAAGCTATTGAACATCGTTGGGAAAAGTGTATTGAGCTAAAAGGAGGCTATGTAGAGAAATAAAGATATTTTTTCCCAAATTTTTTGTTTTCTTTGTTAGGTCAGATACTTCCGGGACTACCCTCATATGTTGTGGAGTAGCTAAAAATAAGAGACACGTATTTTTTATACGTGCCCAATTTCATATTTAGGGGTTAAAATCACCCTTACAAAGTATATCAATATACCTGGTTTTCAGAGAGTATATTTCAAAAACTATAAAAGATATACAAAAAAATGTTTCAGATAAAAGTTGTATGGTTTTTGACGCTCCTTACAACTGTGTAGTTAGATTTCTTAAAAATATTTTTTTTTATATCCCCCTCCCACCATTTTTATTTTGGAAAATTGAAAATTTTTGTAATGACAAGAATTGTAGCACTTTTTAAGCTGAATTCAACCATATATATCTTAATTTTGTTAAGTGAAGTTATGATCAGTTTTTTGGGGTTAGGGACGATAAAGCTAGCAATTGTTCAATTCTGACCTCGGATTCGGATTCAGCGGATCAAAATATATAAGAATATACTTATCCGGCTTTAGGTACCGACCACTTTTTTTTGTGGGGCTGTGTTATTGAAATTTGCAAAACGGTATGGGACTTTTATGTTTTTTTTAACCTGCTCTATATCTCCACGAACTCTGTAACATTTGTTATGAAACTCCCCGTATATTGAATAAGAACATCCTGCAATAGTGTTCTTGTCTATTCTTCTAAAAACGTCGGAAAATATTTTACACATTATTATACATGATTTTATTTGGCATAACATATCCTTTCATTTGATAGGAATAAAATTTTAAAATTATAAGAAAATTGATAAATGGTGAGGATACGTTTAAAATTTTAATATTTTTTAAAGAACGTTTTTTAAAGAATTGGGAACGTCGTAAAGTACTCTTCAAATCATTAAATTTTTATTCGGTAAGTTTTCCTCTATTTCTTATACTTCTGATGATGCGTGCATGTTTCGAAAGAAAAATACCGACTATTTTCAAAGTGTTTCATCCCTTAAAAAACCGATTGCACGCACATAAAACTTGTACTCTTTATTTTAGTCTAGATCAGAGCAAAATCAGGGCAAAATCTACACGTTTCTTCCGATTTTCAGCTCACTCCGCTTACCGCAATTCCTCTTATGTCTTCCTTTGCACGCGGTCTACGAGCCGCGTGAAGATTAGTAACGTACAACGCGTGAATTTTTCCAATAGCCTTCTATTATACAGTTTATAACTGCGAAATTCGAAAACGGTTTGGGATAATAAATTGAAAGAAATACACATTATCCACAATAGACTGTGATGCTTTATTATTAATAAATTGTCCAGTCGTCTCCATTATCTAATTACCTGGCATCTCTGAGATATATTTTCTACTAATTTTATAGCATAATCTTGAGACAAAGACCTCCGTATAAATCGAATCTGTCGAACTAACTGCTTGACTAACGGTCTAGATCTTCTTTCTTCGGAGATTGAATTTCATGAGTGCTCAAACAATATTTTCTATAGGATTTGCATCTGGCGACTGTGAAGGCCAATCCAATAACACGTCAACGTTATTTTCTTGTTTCCACGCAGAACAAAGTCTACTCCGATATTTTGGGCCATTGTCCTCTTACAATAGCCAATTTCCATTTTTCTTCGTAAACCACCTTTGGACAGATGATAAATAAAGCCTTCTGATATATATTGACTATTTTGGCAGCGTTCAAATTCTCTGTGAAGATGTGCAAAATGCCAAATCCCTGCTTTGAGCAGCAATCCCAGACGTGCACTTTTACCGGATGTTTAACGGTCCGTTGGATGAGTCTACTGGCGTAGGTAAACCAGATATGATTGATAGAAGAATTTGCCCAAAAAGAAGTTTCGTCCGAAAAAATTACGTTGTCAAACAGACTGCATAAGTATTATTATTAATCTTTCACGCGTCATACTAGGCGTCGCACGTGAGCTGTGTACGGAAAGAATACATAAATACTACATAAAATATACATACATACATATATACATAAAAGGAATAACGACAGACGGAGCAAGCTGAACATCGAGCAAAGTGCAGATTATGCCGAGTTCTGGTCTAGATTACTACCAAGGGAACGGTCCGGGCGTCCCTCACCGATTTGAATGGGCATTGGATATGTTGTAGAGGATCAAAAAATATTAGACACATATTTTTTTATATGTGCTTATCTCGAGGTTTAGGGGTTGAAATCACCCCTTAAAAAAAAAACAGATTTTTTCGTTTTTATCAAATATCTTCTAAAATATGAGAGATATGAAAACATAGTAAATATAAGAGTTTTACAGTATTTGATGCTCTTTGCACCTGTCAATTCAAATTTTTCAAAATATTGTTGTGTCCGAGTCACAAGGTTTGTGGCAGCGTCCGTTGTCCGTGAGCCTTAGGCATCTGATGCTGATTTTGACAACTGAACGAAGATTGTCTGGACGACGGAAAATCGATAAGAAGAAAACAACAACAGCTGACAGAGAGTCTTCGGTTGTTCTCGGCAAGTTGTCATCGTAGACAGACGCGAGGATTGTAGATCAGAGAATTATTCTTGTTTAAAGCTTGAGTGAGTTGCGCTGTAAATAGTAAAGCTTGTTATTCTTATGCGAGTGTTTTAATTTACCTGAGTGCAAGCGCGAGTGCGAGAGAGAGCACAACAATATCAAATTTACACTCTCCGCTCCTCTTTCCACTCATTATTTTTGCAAATTTCAAAAATTTTGTAAGAACAAAAATTAAAGAGCATTGAATTCTAAATCCATCCATATATAATAATAGTATGATTCCTCGATTGAATTTTTAGAAAAACAGTACGATGACATCGTGGTAGGCACTGCACTGTGCGAGTAGGTAGATACTGTTACTGTGACGTTCTTTCTCTTCAGTTGCGCTATGCTTAATAATTATCTGTGCATAATTTATCCTACTGCAAGATGAAAACGAATTAATTGTAATATGCTATGTATTATACAAAAAAAACAGTAAGTACAGATAAATGTGCATATGTGGCAACAGTAGCAAATGTGTGTGCAGCGTCGCTATTTGTACAGAAATTTCCAATGTATATTTATATATTTCTTGAAATAAGTATGTTTATTGTAATGGCAAGTCGACACACGATCAAGACGAATTAAAATAAAGTCGTAATGCATGAAATAAGGAAACACAGATTCTATTACCTCTGCAAGAAAGAGCAAGCGTGCGATATGAAAATATAACACAGCATTAACAATTGCAAAACAATATAACGAAGAGCTTAATACTAATTACGGAATAATAATATAGAAGAACAGGATAGAGAGGAATAATATAATAAATTGTGGAAGAATAATACTGGCAATAATTTATATTGGGTCTGGGAAAAAGTTCGTGGCATTTTTTTAGTAAAATTCAACTGGTTTTCTTATAGTGTGAAAATGAATTTATTTAAATCAAATATTTTTTTTTATAACGCAAGGGAAACCCATCATTGGTACCCCCCCGCCCCCTGGGAGGGACAGGGGGTTATGTGATACTCTTACTCACTAAAACCCCTGCGGGATGTCTACCAGTCGGACCGAGATGGGAGGAGTCAGGGGAACTGCGCCAGCATTCCCTCTCCGACACCCCGGCCCCAGGGCTCAAGAGAGCCCCACGCCCAAGTGCCGCGCCCCCAAGCCCTTCTCCACGAGGAGAAGGTCAGGGCGCGGCGCCCCGATCGGTTGACCGATCGGGTTGGCCTTCCAGTTTAGCTTCCGGGAGAGAGGGGACATGCCAACCCTCCCTCCCCGTCCCCTCCCTAGAATAGTTTCCCACTCCGGAGGGGCGGAGGAGTGAGGCCCTTTCCCAGAGGGCCCGCTCCCCCCTTTCCTACCTCTACCGACGCATGGGAGAGGGCGGGTGGGTTTTCACACCCCTCCCGACGTCCCTCCTCCGCGCGGCCGAAGTCGAGCCCGAGGCGGCCGAGGGGGCGACCTCCGGTCGACCGGAGGTCGCTCCTCCTCGGCCGGCGCCACCTCGGGCCCGCTACCTACTTCCGCACCTTGCGGCGGGGGTTGGGACGACGCTCTCACTCGGCGGCCTCCTTCTGGGACATAACGCCTCTGCAGAAGGAGGCCACCGTCCCCGATGTTTCCTTGCTCCCGCACATGGCTTGGACCATGCGCGGGAGCGAGAGGTCCTCCACCCGGCATCCCAGGACCCAGGGGCTCGCCCGGGCCAGGACTCGGCGCTGCTGACTCCACGTATCGCATTCCACGAGCGTGTGCCGCGCCGAGTCCACCGGCTCCGGGCAGTGGTGGCACCCGGTGGTGGGTTTCTTCCCTATTAGGTGCAGGTACTTTCCAAAGCAACTATGCCCCGTTAGTACCTGAACCAAGTGGAAAGACAGTCCACGCCCCCACCTGCCCACTATCTCTGGTAGGCAGGGGCGGACAGCCTCGGCCGTCTGGTGCCCGAATCCTCACGGATCTGCTAACTCGGCAGACCACTTGTCGAGGATCCGGGCACGGGCCTGGATCTTCAGGGCCTTCAAATCCCTGGCCGCTAGTCCCCCCTCCTTTTCGCGGAGCTCCTTGATACGCCAATAGAGAAGGTATCTTTCCTCGGCGAGGAGCTCCACTGGGGGGAAGTCGGCCAGGGTGGTCGCCATGTACGAAACGGTGCCGTACCCCCGGATCGCCCTCACTAGCACCGGCCGTGTAGCCTGACGCATCAGGTTCCTGTTACGGCCGGTGGCTAGGAGTCGAGGCGCCCAGATGGGCGCCCCGTACAGGGCGATCGAGAGCACGACATCCGTGTACTGGCGACCAGCCCGCCATCCCGGGCCTCCTGGGTCCACATCAGGCCGATCAAGGCCGTGCCTGCTTTGCGGACCCGAGGGGTCAGGTGCCTGAAATGTGGCCTGAATCCCCATTGGCTGCCCAACGTCAAGCCCAGATATTTCATCGTGGGCTTGACGCGGACGCGGACACCATCCACCAGGACCCGGGCTCGCCGCGGCCCCCCCGGCCCCGACCATGAAACAACATGGCCTGGGTCTTCTGGAGGGCCACTTTGAGTCCGAGGTCGCTGATGATGCCCACCACCGAGTGTAAAGCCACCTCCACTCGAAGTCGAGCCTCCCCCCAGCTCTCCCCCTCGGCTAGCACCAACGTGTCGTCTGCGTAACAGACCATGTAGCAGCCGAGGGGGAGCGGAGAGCGCAACACCCGGTCGAACGCGATGTTCCATAGCAGGGGGCCCAAAACGAACCCCTGCGGAATACCGCGTTCCATTTGCCGCCGGCCTTGGACCCCGCCTCTCCCGGAGTAGGCGAGGTCCCTGTCCCTGAAGTACGCCGCCAGAATGCGCAGGAGATAGACGGGCACCCCGTGGTATTCCAGGGCCCGTCCAATCTCCGGCCAGGGCAGGGTGTTAAACGTGTTGCTGATGTCCAACGACACCGCGAGTAACACCCCGCCCTCCTCCTCTACGGCGGTACGGGTCAGGTCCCGGACGTGCTGGATCGTGTCCAGCGTGGACCGTCCGAGCCTGAATCCGTACTGGTTGCCGTGGGGGTCTGGCCTCTCCAGGGACAGATGCGAGGCGGTCGGCGATGATGCGTTCCAGCATCTTGCCCGCCTCGTCCAGCAGGCATATAGGCCTGTAGGCCGACGCCCCACCGGGCGTCTTGCTCTCCTTTGGGAGGAGGACCAATTTAGCCCTCCTCCACTCCAAGTGGAAGACTCCTTCTCTGAGGCACCCTTCCATCACTTCCCGCGTGGCTGCGGATAGACTTCCATCGCCGAGAGCGAAAGCCCAGGCGCGGCCAGGAATCCCGTCGGGGCCAGGGGCTTTACCCTTGGCCCCGAGCTTCTTCCTGGCACTGGTAAACTCCTCTGGCGAGACCCCCAGCTCCTCGTCCCAGTCCCCTTCCTGAATCTCAGGATCGGGGATCCGGGGGGGGAGCTCCGCCCTTGGGAAGAGGGTGTCGAGGAGCCCCCTGAGGTCCTGGGGATCCATGGACTCCATCGGCGGGGGCGCCCACGGGCGTATCTTGCCGACAGCCCGCTTGTACGGGCGCCCCCACTCCTCGTCCAGGGAGCTCACCAGGCGCTCCCAGGCTCGCTCCTTTGCATCGGCGACAGCGGCTTTGAGGGCTTCCCTCGCTTGGAGGTAGCCCTCTTTCGTCCCCGCGACATCCCCGCCGTCGCGCCGGGCCCGGGTGTATACCCTCCTGGCTTGGACGCAGGAGTCGCGGATATTCACGAGCTCTGGCGTCCACCAGTACGCAGCCCGGCGCCGGCGGGATCAGAGCATCGCGGCGTCGCACGCCGACGCCACGATGCCCACCACTTCCCTAGCCCCTTCAAGAGGGGGGCTGGGGTCCCACTCACCTGGCCTCTGATCGAGATGCCAGATGGCCACGAGGACGGCCGCCTGAAACCTATCCGCGTCAAGCCGACCGAGGGCCCATCTTTTGGGGAGGGGAAAGTCCCCCTCCCCTGGGCGGCGGTCCAGCACCCCGTGAGGGGTGGGGAGTCGGAGAGACCACGTCATATATCGGTGATTCGATAGTGACTCAATCTGCACCACCCACTCCCGGAATTCCCGGGCAGCCGAGGGGGAGGCCCACGTCAGGTATATGACCGACTCGCCCTCCCCCGGCCGCACGCAGGTGCTGGTGGACCCCGTGTTCATCAACACGAGGCCTAATACCGCCGCCCAGTCAGCCACGGCCTTGCCCCAAAGGTCCCTCTGCCGGGGACTGCAACCCCACTCGTTCGAGTGGGCGTTAAAGTCCCCGGTAACAACTACGGGTCGGGAATGGCACCACCGTACCACGTCCCCGACCCTGTCCAGGACCCTCATAATGCGGGCAAGCTCACCGCGGCCCTCTTTATTCCTGCGATGGGGGAGATAAACCCTTACCACAGTGACGGGCCCACAGTCGGCTGCCACATACGAGCTCCCCCTCTTCCTGATTTTACCGGGGGGGAGCCCGCTGCGGGATTGGCCAACAGCCACCAAGCCGCACTTGCTACCCAGCCAGTTGGAGTTACCGGCCGGGATGAAGTACGGCTCGGTGGCTACCCTCAGCCTGGCGCCCAGTTCCGCAAGCCTGTGCACCCACAGATCTTGGGCTCGGACGCCGTGGCCGAGGTTGGCTTGGGAGACCCGGAGTAGCGTGAAGGCGATGCCGTTCACGCCTCCTCCGGGCGCTCCACCTCTGATCCCTCAGGGGAGACATTAGGCGACGGTGACGCCGCTCCTGTCTCCCCGGGGGTATCATCCGCCATAGTGGCCTTCACCTCAGGTGCTTCCGTGGAGGTCTGCAGCTCGGGTTCCTCTACATGGGAGGTCCCTACCTGCGTTACCCTCTCTTCTCGGGAGTATGAGTACTTGTACCGCACCCCCTTCCCCTTTCGGGGAATTAGTGGGAGAGGTGCAGTTCCCGGCGGGTAACCCCGCCGGTTGGCCTTCTGGTGTTACCTTGGAGGAAGGGGACATCCACCCTTCCTCCTTATCCCCCTTCCTAAAGGGAGAGGGATTTTTGGGGAGATGGGCCCGGCCCCAATCGGGTTCCCCACATCCCCTTCTCCTCCCTATCCGATCACTCCAGAGAGCGGGAGGTCTCCTTCCCGCTCCCCTCCGAGTGGCGGAGCCTGGCCCGAGGTGGCCGAGGGAGCCGCCGGCCCATGTAGGCGAACGGCCTCTCGTCGTCCGATGCTACCTCGGGCCCGCTATTAATATCCCCCCAGGGGAGCCCCGGCTCCACCGTCCTCTGTGACGGCGTTTGCCAGGCCGGCGCCTACATTCGGCGGCCTCCTTCTGGGAGATTACTTCCCCACAGAAGGAGGCCGCCGCGTCCCACGCCCTCTCGCTCCCGCACATGGCTCGCACCAGGTGCGGGAGCGAGAGTTCCCCGTCGCGGAAATCCACCGTCCCGAGCAGGACTCGGCGCTGTTCATCGCATGCTGCACAGGCAGCTAAGGTATGCAGCGCCGTGTCCTCTTGCTCGGGACAGTGGTGGCACCGAGCGGTGGGCTCCTTCCTTATCCGGTGCAGGTATCTCCCGAAGCACCCATGCCCGGTCAATACCTGCACCAGGTGGAAGGACATTCCACACCCCCTCCTGTCTGTCATTTCTGACAGACAGGGGCGAACAGCCTCGGCCGTTACGAGACCGAACCCTCGGGGGTCGGCTAGCAAGCCTTCCCACCGCACCAGGAACCGGTGTTATCAGGTCTGGGTCATCAGGGCCTTCAGGCCCCTGGCCGTCAGCTCTCCCTCCTCGCGGAGCTCCTTTATCCGCCAGTAGAGGATTCTCCTCTCCTCGGCCAGGAGCTCCACAGGGGGGGAGCCGGCCAGGGTGGTCGTCGCCATATATGACACGGTGCGGAAGGTGCCAGGATCGCCCTGATCATAAGGGACCTAAGGGCCTGCCTCATCTGCAGCTCGCCCACCGCGGTGGCCAGCAGCTGAGGAGCTCAGATAGGCGCCCCGTACAGGGCGACCGAGAGAACCGCACCGACATACAGGCGGCGAACCTGCCATCCTGGGCCCCCTTGGGCACGCATCAGCCTGGCCAGGGCCAGTCCGGCTTTACGCACCCTGGGGGCCAGCTGCCTGAAATGTGGCCCGAATGATCACCGGCTGCCCGACGTTAGGCCGAGATATTTCATCGTCGGCCCGACGTCGGCGCGGACGTGGACGCCATCGACTAGGACCCGTGTCTCCGGCGGCGCCCGATGGCGGCCGTGAAAGAGCACAGCCTGAATCTTCTGAGACGCCACCTTGAGACCCAGGTCTCCGATGGTTCCCACCACCGATGCCACTGCCACCTCCACGCGGAAGCGGGCCTCCTCCCAGTTCTTCCCTTCGGCCACTACTAACGTGTCGTCTGCGTAGCAGACGACGTGGCAGCCGTCGGGGAGCGGAGTGCGAAGAACCCGGTTGAAGCCGATGTCCCATAGCAGGGGGCCGAGCACCGACCCCTGCGGGATACCGCGCTCCATGGTGCGCCAGCCTAGAACTCCGCCTTCCTTCGTGAAGGCGAGGTCTCTGTCTCCGAAGTAGGCGGACATTATCCGCCGGAGATAGGCGGGCACCTCGAAGTGCTCAAGAGCCCGTCCTATCTCCGGCCAGGGCAGGGTGTTGAAGGCATTGGAAATGTCTAACGACACCGCCAGCAACACCCCGCCCCTTATTTCCACGATCGCCCGGGTCAGGTCCCGGACCCACTGGATAGCATCCAACGTGGATCGTCCGGGCCTGAACCCGTATTGGCGGTCGTGGAGGTCCAGCTCACTCGAGGACATGTGCTGGACGAGGCGGTCCGCGATGATGTGCTCAAGCATCTTGCCCGCCTCGTCCAGCATGCAAATCGGCCTGTAGGCTGACGCACTACCGGGCTCCTTGCCCTCCTTCGGGAGGAGGGCCAGTTTGGCCCTCCTCCACTCTGGGGGGAAGACTCCCTCCCTGAGGCATCCGGTCATGACCCTGCACGTAGCCGCGAACAGGTCCCCTTCGGCCAACGCAAGAGCCCAGGCGCGGCCCGGAATCGCGTCAGGGCCAGGGGCTTTGCCCCTGCCCCCGAGCTTTCTCCGGGCCTTGGCGAGCTCCTCTGGAGTGACCTCCCAGTCCCCCTCCCCCATTTCTTGGGAAGGGATCACCGGGGTTTGCGGACCCACCCTATCCGGACCCCCTGGGTCCCCCCGTGTCCGGAGGCGGGCTCGAGGCGGCCGAGGAGGGTCTGGCCTCTTGTTTTTCAGAGGTCCCTCGTTCTCCTTGGCCGATGTCATCTCGGGCCCGCTACCTAGACCCCCCCCCCGGGGAACGCCGATCGTTACGCCGTCTAGGGCGACGGGTCCCCGGTCGACGCTCCCACTCGGCGGTCTCCTTCTGGGACAGAACGTTCTTGCAGAAGGAGACCGCTGCTTCCCATACCCCCTCGCTCCCACACATGGCCTGGACCATGCGCGGGAGCGAGATCTCCTCCTTCCGACACCCTACTGCCCCGGCCAGGACACGGCGCTCCACTTGTCAGGCCGGACAAGCGGCCAGAGTGTGTTGCACCGTGTCCTTTCGTACGGGGCAATAGTCCAGGCGCGACTAGGAATCCCATCGGGGCCGGGGGCTTTCCCCTTGGCCCCGAGCTTCTTCCTGGCCCTGACAAGCTCCTCCGAACTCAGCCAGAAC
Source organism: Harpegnathos saltator (assembly GCF_003227715.2). Classification (NCBI taxonomy): domain Eukaryota; kingdom Metazoa; phylum Arthropoda; class Insecta; order Hymenoptera; family Formicidae; genus Harpegnathos; species Harpegnathos saltator. The sequence goes on along the minus strand of NW_020230195.1, from coordinate 58,392 downwards.
CTCGTCCCAGTCTCCCTCCCCCAGTTCAGGGGCAGGAATCCTGGGAGGGCCCCCTTCCACCCTCGGAAAGAGGGTGTCCAGGAGCCCCTCGAGTGCTCGGTTGTCCAGTGTCTCCGTTGGTGGGGACGCCCAAGGGCGAAGTTTCCCCATCGCCCTTTTGTACGGGCGCCCCCACGGATCCTCGTCCAAGGAGCTCGTCAATTGTTCCTAGGCTACTCGCTTAGCCTCAGCGATGGCGTCTCGGAGGGCTTTCCTAGCGGCTAGGTATCCCTCCTTCGCCCTCGTGACGTTCCCGCCTTTTTGCCGAGTCAAAGAGCGGTAGTAACACCGCCTGGCTGCAACGGAGGAGTCGCGCAGAGTCGCGATCTCCTCCGTCCACCAGTAAGCGACCCGGCGACGGCGGGGGTGGGCTTGGGGCATCGCGGCGTCACAGGCCGACGCCACAATACCCACTAGTTCCTCAGCCCCTTCCGAGGGGCTGGGGGCCCACTCACCCGGCTCCCCATCTAGGTGCCAGGTAGCCACGAGAACGACCGCCCGAAACTTGTCCGCATCTAGTCGACTGAGGGCCCACCTCCTGGGGAGGGGAAAGTCCCCCTCCCCAATGCAGTGGAAGGCCCGCACCCGTGGAGGTTTGGGGAGGCGGAGAGCCCGCACTATATACCGATGATCGGACAGTGTCTTGCCCTCCACTTCCACCTTCCACTCCTGGAATAACCAGGTGGCCGAGGGGGTTGCTCAGACCAAGTCAATGACCGACTCCCCCTTCGGCTGCACACAGATGCTGGCCGACCCCCTGTTCATTAACAGGAGGTCCAACCTCGCTGCCCAGTCGATCACGGCCTCGCCCCGGAGGTTCCTCTGTCGGGGACTGCAAGCTCACGCTTCCGAGTGGGCGTTAAAGTCCCCGGCTATAACGACGGGTCGGGGGTGGCACCTACGTACCACTTCCCCGATCCCGTCGAGGACCCCCTTGATACGGGCGAGGTTTCCGAGACCGGCCTGGTTTTTCCGGTGATGGAGATAAACCCACTACCGTGATGGGCTCGCAGTCGACCGCCATGAACGAGAACCCCTTTTCCCTTATCTTGCAGGGAGGGGTTCCCGCCGCGGGGTTTGCCACCATAGCCACCGAGCCATCCCGGCTGTCGAACCAGCTTGCGCTGTTCCTCGGCAACCAGTGCGGCTCGGTGGCTATCCCCAGCCCGGCGCCCAGCTCAAGGATCCTGTTGGACCATAGGTCCTGAGCCTGGGCGCCGCGGCCGAGGTTGGCCTGTAGGACCCGGAGCAGCATGAAGGCTAAGCTTTCATCGCCTCCTCCGGGCTGCCTACTTTCACCCTTTCCTGGGAGACCTCTGGCGGCTGAGCCGTCTCAGTCTCCCCTGAGGGGGCTTCGGCCATGGTGGCCTCAATCTCGGGTGCCTCTCCTACCACGGAGTCGCACGTACACGTGGGGTGTCCCTGCCTCTTTACCCCCCTCCCCTGGGGAGTATGGTGGGGGTCGTTGACCAGGGGAGCTGGGGGTGACACTCTCACCGGCTCCCCTCCTAAAGTTGTTGGGGGTGTCCCTTCCAGGTCCACCCTCCTCACCTTCCTGGTGGCCAGCTCCTCCTCCGACCGGTCCGAAGTCCTCAGCTCCGGTTTCCTGGTTCTCTTTCTCTTCCTCTGCTCCAGGGGCGTCGCCTCCATGGGCTCCTCCTCTGGAGAGGGTGGGAACGAGTTCCACCTGTGACCCTCTTCCCACTCTTGCGAGAGCAGGACTGTCGAGGCCCCTTTCTCCTCGTCCACTCGGTCTGTCTTCGACGGGTGATTCGGCTCCGGTCCTCATTCTTCCTTCGGGTTCCTCGCTGGGGAGGCGTCCTTATCGGCCCCTCCCTCCTGCAACATCCGGTCTAGTGGGGCCTCCGCGGAGGTTCGGGCATCCCCCGCTTCGGCTCCACCTTTCCCGGTTTGTCCACCTTCCTCTTCCTTCTTCTTCCCCCTCCTATTCTTCCTGGCAGGGGGTTTGCAAGCGGGTCCTCCGATCCTATGGCCGGAAGGCCTGCCCCCCTCGGCGCAGATAGGGCACCGAGCCGCCGCCTGGCACCCTTTGGCGCGGTATTCGGGGTTACCGCAGCGGTAGCAGAGACCGCGGTCGACGGCGCTGGTACACCACTCGCGCATATGCCCCCGTTCTAAACAACGGAAGCACAATGCTGCGCGAGCGGGCAGCGCCGTCACCCCGGCGCGGGTCCACCCCACTGGGACCCGCTCCGCGGCGGCGACCTTAGCGGCCACCGCCAGCAGACACCGCACCACTACTGCACCTATACCCCTTTGGGAGATGCTCATTTCTTCCATGGAAATCTCCTCGGGAGTGCATCCCCCAGAGAGGGCTACGGCGACCGCCACTTCGTCGGCCTCGGTTGTCGCGTCCAGACCGGAGATTCGCAACGCTACGATCTTCTCCGGCCTTTGGACGCGAAAACCGGGGCCCTTCTCCGCCGCCAGCTTGCGGAGTTGCTCCGCAAGTCGGTCGGCGGAGGACCCTGCTTGGAGGTCAGGCACCTCCACCATCATTTGGCCCCATTTAGGGCCTGACGGACTCTTAGGGCAGTACCTATCCCCAAGTCCGCCGGTCTAATGCAGCGCCTGGCCTCCTTCATAAACTTATGGTATCTTCCGCTAGGACATATGATTGTGACGGCCGCCGACCTTGGCGGCTTCGGTATGCCCTGTCTCACACTTACCTTCCCCTTACCGGGCCTCTCCCGGTTCGGTTGAACGGGAACATTTCCCCTCTTCTTCTCCTCGGGCCGACTCCTCTTTCCTCTCCTTACCACCTGTGCCTAGGTCCCCTCCTCTTTGGACTGCCGCGGTTGCAATCCCTCCGGGTTGAGTGACCTCCCCGGCTCTCTCTCCGACTGATCCCGGCCACACTCCCTCAGCTTCGCGGCCGGGGTCCCCATGGGAGGCTTCCCATTCTGTGGGCCTGGAGCTGTCCCCGTGACTCCATCTTTCCGACTTAGTTCCTGCTCCTCTCTCCTGCGCCTCTCTATCTTCTTCTTCTTCCTTTTCGCCCTTTCCTTCTTCCTTTTCCCCTCCTCTGCGTCCCCCTTGGGCTCCGCTGGTAGTGGCGGGGCCCGGGTTTCTTCCAGAGAGGTATTCCCTCTCTTCCTAGGAGCCGGAGTCGGCGTCGGAGCCCCCGTCCCCTCGGGCACCCGGCTGCCCCTTCCCTCGACGTCTCGGCGAGCTGCCTCCGCTCTCACGCGGTCGAGCTCCGCCGAAACGCTTCGGGAAGGGCCCGCGATGGCCAGGGCAGCGTCAAGGCCCCTTTCGTTCCCTCCGGTATCCGCACTGTAGCAGGTACCTCCTACGGGAGGTTGTCGTCGAACGATGGCACCTCAACAGGGGAGGCCCCGCCTCCCTTCCTCTCCTCCCTATCCTTGAGGGAAGAAGAGGAGGACTGGGTCTTGATCCTCCTCCTTTTCATTCTCCTCTTCTCCAACGTCCACGTCTCCTCCTCTGCGGATGTTGAGCTTCCGGTCACGTCCGCGTCTTCCTCCTGAAACCCAAAGGCGGGGGCTGAGGGGGAAACGAGTCGGGGTCGGGGGCGGAGACGGCGGAGGCCTTGAGAGCTCTAAGCTCCTCCGCCAATCGTCCCGTCTCCACCCTCAGCCTCCTATTGTCCCCCCTCAGCCCCTCCATCTCTTTCTTTGTAGCGGAGGTTTTATCCTCCCTCCCATCCTGCTTCGCTGTCCTAGCGATCAGCATGGCCATGACGGCCACGGCGCGGTTTAACAGCGACACAAACGTTCCCTTGAGCGTTCTGGAACGCCGTGCCACCAGTTTCACCGCGCCGAGCGCACGGCCCACCTCCGAGGCCAGTTCAGGGACCCTAACCCCCCTCAGGAATTCGATGGTTGAGGGGTCCTTAAAGACCTCCTCGGCCGGCCGCGTGTCCTCTAAGGACCTAAACAGGCCCCTGTCGATGAAATCCCAGGCCTTCCTCTCTAGCCTTTCCAATTTCATCCCTCTCCTCCTCTCTTACTCCGCTACTTTTCTCTCCTTTATCCCCACTCCCTCACTCGTGGTGACGGGTCTTCCCCGTTTTCTGGGGACCGGTATGAGGGTAGGGACTTCCACCACGGATGAGCCACTGCTGTTACCCGTCCTATTTCTCTTCCAGCGGTGTTGGCCGTTCCTCCTTTGGCACCTGAAGCTTCAGTCGCCCTTGGCATGGGCGGCCGTTCTGCTCCGCTGGCGCCACACACAGCCCTCGATGTTGAAGTCCCAGCAGCCTTTAGCGTTGAGGCACTGGTGGCCTTGACCATGCCACCAGTCACCCCTGATGTCGAGGCCCGAGTTCTCCCGCTGGTACCGCCGGCTGCTCCCGCCTCCAGGGTCTGAATGTTCCTCGAAGTTGAGGCCCGCACAGCCCTATTAAGGGCTGGAGTCGGGATCCTGGAACCCTGCGTCAAAATAACGTCTGAGCGGATCACCGGAACCCCGGTAGTCCGCCCAGACGCAACAACCTCCCACGTGGCCTCCTTCTTCTCCTTCCCGAGGCCCTTCTTCTCCTTTTGTTCCCCCCCCTTTATGGGGAGGTTCCCCCCTCGTGTCCGCAGGATGTCATGGAGGAGGACAACTGGAGACCGGTCCCTCGTCACCTTAGTGCAGCGAGGACTCGGTTTATTGGTCACCGGTACCGGTATATTACAACCAGACCCCGATGACGTATTGGTCCCACGATGGGTGGCCGCCTATAACCTACCCGACAGGCTCACCGCTCCTCCTCCACGATCGGAGGGGAGTCGCCGGCTACGGCTCAAGCCCTGCGCCGGCGAGGACGGTGGTATGTCCTATTCTAATGGCCTCTCGGGGGCTATTCCCCCGAGGTCCATGGCCGTACTCTCCTCTGGGGGAGAGGAGGAGGCGCCTGCCTGACGGACTACTACCATCTCTCCTTCACCCACAGTATCACCTAAAAAATCACTCCCTATCAAAATGACAGAGGGTGGTATGCTCTCGGACGGGTTGCTACACCCATCCACGTGGAGCATTGAGTCCGAAGACTCTGAGCCCAAAGGCTCGGGGTTTTTGTTAAAAGAATATGAGTCCATTTCTATTCCCACGAGTGCGGTAGGAAAGGGGCGTCGACCTTGGATAGAGACCCCGCATTACCCGGGTAAAGCTAGCTTTTCCCTGAGGTTCGCCAGGTGCCTCAGGTGAGGAACCACTAGCGACAGGTCACGCACCTGCCATTCATCCCATAGGCGTGGCATTCCTTAACCGTAGGATTACGTGGTCTTTTATAGAGGTCCCGCCTCGCGGTCCGGCCAATTAATGCAAAACCCCCGGCCCCAGAGACATGACCTAGGGTTACGGTATAGTAGGCTAGGGTACGCCGGGGTTCGCCTGGATTCTCTGTATCAGAGTGCCAAGACATTCTGACCCCTGACGCCCAGCCCCGAAACCCACCCTTCCCTTAAGCTCTGAGGTGCTCTTGGCAAGCAATCCTCCCCATGTGGCCCTCCCTCCGGTTGGACCGGAGGTACTGCCCACATGGATCAACGGATCGCTTGAGCCTCCCCACCACGTCAAGGTGGCACCTCATCGGGGAGGTCCTTGCTGGTTGAGGTTCTAGCGACGAACCTCCCGTAACTGTCTCTAACCATCGGGATTCTCGAATTTTGAGAAAGGACGACGTCCGAACGGACCACCGGTTTATTGGTTGTCCTCTTTTCCTTTTTGTTTGCATCCGCGCTTGCGTGACCCCCCTCAGACCGGTACCCCTGTTACTACTGAGGGAGCCCGGTCTGCTACATTCATGCGTCGGGGTTAAGGTCACAACACCAACCTCCTTGGCCATCTCCTCCTTTCCCTCGTTGGGCTCTAGCTCCACTTCACCCGACGAGCTGGCCTCGCTCCCTCCCTGGTAGGAGGTGTGCTTCCCGTCCTCTAGTGGGGGTTCACCTCCCCCGTTGGATGGCCGCTCCTTCTTGACCTGGGAGCTCACCAGTCCCCTGGTAGGGACCGTCCTTCCGGCTATTGGCCGGGGTTTGTCCCGCGGTGCGCGACCGCTCTTTCTTCTTGCCCGCAGGGCCCGCTTTACTCACTACCCGGCGGAAGCGGTCTCTCTGGCATGTGCGCTCAGAGGAGCACTCGATGTAGTCTGGGTCTATGTCGGACGGCGGATTGTAGCTGACGCTACTCCCGTTGTCTCAACTCCTGCTCCTGTCGGAGCGAACCTGAGGGGATGGCCTGTCGTCAGTTGACCACGTCAGGACCATGCCCCCACCACGACGCATCGCGGTAGTCGTATCCGCACAAGAGCCCGCGGTCAATTCCTGTGTCTGCCCGTCGCTCGATGACGATGTAGTGAGGGCCGGGACACTACCCTCATCCTTACGCCGGTTCCCAGTTCCGAGTCCTGGGATGTTTTTCGCATTTGTCGTCATAGTAAATCAATCCAGTGTCGGATTGTTACGAGCCCGACCCACTCGGGTTTGAATTCGGAGTTTCACTTCCCCTAGACCGGCTGCCTTCACCAGGCTAACGAGCTCGCTCTGCCCGCGCTGTAGGGACCTTTGGGTCTCATAAGTGCGACCCTTCAGTCCTTGGATAAAACCTGGAGGCAGCTGCCTATCCAGGAATATTATGGACGCTCTTAGTCTGGTCCCTCCGTACAGGCCATACCGGCATAGTAGAACCTGCCAGGGGTCGGAATCCCCGCCGGCACAGCCCTACGTCATCGGGACACGCAAGCTTCCCCACCATAGCAAGGTAGTGTCCACGGGGGAGGAGGTGTGTGGGGGTCTCAATGGGACCCTCCCCCGGTGAGGAACCGAGGGGGACCCTGCAGCACTTGCCCCCCGGGGGGCAGCTCTTCCTTCTCCGAGGCTCCCTTCACTGCTGCATCATGCCATCAGCGGTGGGGATCACACCCCGGGTCAGGTCTATTCCCTTCCTGGCGCGGGTGAGGGTGTTCCCCTAAGGGGTCGGCCCACCTCCACCCGCTCCTGCCTAGCCGATGAGGCCCAATGGAGGAGCCTCTGCGGCCACTACCTCACCGGCAGGTCCCATCGGTTTGGGGTGAGAGAGTGTGGGGGAGCTACCCTCGCTCTATCCCCCCACTCCTCTCACCCCGCCACCGCCAGGAGGGCGGCCGAGGCCTCGACCTCCATAGCCTCCGCCTCGGAGACCCCCTCCGGCCGCCTCCTGACCGCCGGAGGTGGATCCGGCGCTTTTGGAGCGGCCGACGCTCTTTCCGCTACCGGGCCTACTCGATCCGTGGGTGCTGGGGGCTGTACTGTTCCAGCCTTTGGCACCCCCTTCCCTACCTCTTTGGCCTTGGCCGTTGGGACTACTATCCCATATACTGGGAGGCAGCGCCATCAACGGGCCGGGACTGCGGGGTAGCTGCATCTCCCCCCCCCAGTCTCATCCGACTGTGCGCCGCCTTGCTCCCCCTCTTACGTTTAACGCGACGCGGGGGAACTCTACCTCTTGGTGCAGTCCGGGGGACTGCCTTGCATTTGTGGCCACCCATTCGGTGGCCGCGTTCCTACCTTCTTTGTGGCTCAGGGGACACCGCACTTCCGCGGTGCATCCCCGTGCCACATGTCCGGCCCCTCCGCAACGGAAGCAGTGGCCTCCCAGTCCTTCATTGGACTGGCAGGTCACTGCCATATGGCCATACCGCAGGCAATGGAAACACTGGAGGGGCCGGTCCGACAGAATTCTCACCCTCGCCCACGACCACCCTATGGGCAGCCCCCCGGCTGCTGCTAATTCTGGGCCTGTGCCATAGGGCACCGGGCCCAGATCGCCCTCAGCCCTCCGGACGACCTCCTGACTTCACCCGTCTGGAGGTCGTCCGGAGGGCAGCCGGAATATTTTAATATTGCGGCCCTCACCGTTGTCGGGTTGACGGAGTTATCTAGGCCGACGAGACGAAGTTCAGCCCGTCCCGCCGGCCTGGCGACCACCGCCTCCCCGCACAAAACGTCCTGGAGGTCCCTGGCCAGGTGGTCGGCTTTATCCTTACAGTCCTTTCCAGGGACCTCCAGCAAGATCCCCCCATTTCTGGCGCGTTTGATCTTAAACTGGCCAAGTTCCAGGCCGACCTCCTTTAGGTCGACCCGTTGCCTGGCCTTCGCCATCACCTCATTAATGAAACCTCCCGGTAAGGCGGTCACCGTAACGACCGGATTGCGCGGGGGGTTCCTTATCTGAGGCCTTTTGTGTGGGGGGTCCCTTCTTCGGGACCCCTCCCTCTCTGGCCTTCCTACCCTTGGGAGGAGGAGTGGCTACCTTCGCCGCACATCCTTCCTTGGGGAGAGAGGGTTTAGGTTTGAAGCCAACCCCCTTCCCCTTTCCCTTTCGGCTGGAAACGACTTCCAGCCGTCTCGTCTCTCCCCAGCGGCCGCCGGCTGCCGCAGAGGAGGGTGAAGGGGGGCGGTCCCGCTGCCCGCAGCTGCACACACTGGAGAGGGAAGAATTATCTCCAATATCCGCCCCATGCGGGCGATTTCCGCCTTGAGGCCCTGGACTTGTATCTCCAGGGCCCCAAGGCGTCTATTCGGACCGCCCTCCTTCACCATCCTCCCGTAGTCCGCGAGTGCCTCCTATATTTCTTCCAGGCACCCATGGATCATGTTATTTAGACAGGCGAGGGGCTTCCTGACGTAGCCCCCCGCCGTCCTTCTCCCCGGTTCGATCCTGAGCTCACGGAGGTACCGAACGCCGTCGATCGCCTCCGCGGCCAGGGTCTCGCCCAGCCGTGAGGGCCTCCGCACCGGCGGAAGTCCCCACTGCTAACGCCGTTTCCCCTCGCCTTCAATACCACCCTCGCGCGCGTTCCGGAGAGGAGTTCCCCCGACCGAGAACTCTTTATCCTCGATCGGAGGAAACTCCTCCCCCGGGAAGTGTCGCTCCCACATCTGCAAGGCGGACAGATGGTCGGTCCCTACCCCGCGCCTACAGGGGGGCTCACCTTCGCCAACCGTGGAACATTACTGTCCCCGATCGGAGGGAAGTGAACCTCTCTATCCCTCCATAATTGGGAAGCCGGCGTGTCCAACTTCCTCTTCTTCTTCTTAGGTGCTGGAGGCAAGACCGGGGCCGGGTACGAGTCAAACCGACTCGTACTCGGCCTCAGCCTGTCCTCCAGCGCCTCCCTTCGGGCGGTAGTCAGTTTGGATGGTGTACCCGCCTGGCACACACCATCCAGCCCGTCGTATGATGACGACGGGGAGGGGAGCTGGGACGACACTTCCCCTCCCGTCGCTCCCCAGCTCCGAGTACTGGGGGCTTTTCTAACTTTCTTGACATACTATCATATTTTGTAGGGGTTTTATGTGTCCCTACAACACGAGTTTGATTTCGGGGTTTTCCTTCCCCCAGACCGGTTGCCTTCACCAGGCTAACGAGCCCGCTCTGCTCGCGCTGTACGGTCCTTTGGGTTGCACGAGTGCGACCCTCCAGTCCCAGGGTAAAACCTGGAAGCAGCTGCCCATTCAGGAGTGTTATAGACGCTCTTAGTCTGGCCCCTCCGTACAGACCACACCGGCATGGTAGAACCTGCCAGGGGCCTAAGTCTCCGTCGGCACAGCTCTGTACATCATCAGGACACGCAAGCTCCCCCACCACGGCAAGGTGGCGTCCACGGGGGAGACCAAATATGCTCCATTATTTTCGACAATGTTTCGCCATTTCTCGGGTAGAGCCATGATGCCATCGGTGAAGAACTTCTGTGGTTTCTGGTTAAAAAACTGAATCAAGTGGTTTTCACAGGCTTCTTTTGAAACCAGCATAATTCCATTGAGAGATTTCTGCAGAGGTCGGAACAAGTGATAGTCAGAGAGTGCTATGTCTGGACTATACAGTAGATGCATCAGAACTTCCCAACTAAGCTCTCGCAATTTTTGACGGGTCATCAAAGGAGTGTGTGGTCGGGCGTTGTCATGATGGAAGACAACACCTTTCCTATTATTCAATTCGGGCCATCTTCTTTCAATTGCCTGGCGTAATCTCTCTAGTTGTCTACAGTAGAGTTGAGAATCAATCGTCTGACCAATTGAAAATAGCTCATGGTGGACGATTCCCTTCCAGTCCCACCACACATACAGCATCACCTTTTTTGGCGTCAATCCTGGCTTCGCGAACGCTTATGACGGCTCACCATCCCTTGTCCACGATCTTTGATACTTCCGATTATCGTACGTGATCCATTCTTCATCACCGGTTATGACACGTTTCAGAAATGGCTCGATTTCATTGCGTTTCAGCAGCGCATAGCAGATGTTAATTCGGTATATCATGTTTTTCGCGCTCAACTCATGAGGAACCATACATCGAGCTTCTTTTTGTAGCCAGCTTTGTGTATATGGTTCAAAACAATTTTGTGATAAATGCCTAGCTCCATATCAACATCGACACTGCTGATATGCTTATCTTGCTAGACCTTTTCAAGAATTTCATCAGCTTTTTCAGTGATTGGACGAGCAGAGCATGACTCATCTGTTACATCAAAATTACCAGAACGAAAGCGAGCGAACCATTTCCGTGCAGCAGATTTTGATAAAGTACCTTCACCGTACACAGTACAAGTTTTTTCACAAGCTTACACAGCGTACTTCCCTTTGTCATAATAATATTGCAAAATATGGCGCAATTTTTCATTACTTTTCTCCATTTTCAAACGCGAACAACTTTCCAACCACTGCACCAATTTCGATGTTTATACACTCAAAGTAACGCTCGAAGTGTCACCTTTCCAACGAGCGTTTAGTGGTGTCGCTGCGATCTGTGTTTCCTGAGTTATTTGCAATTGACGCCATCTATCGGGAAAAACGCCACGAACTTTTTCCCATACCCAATACATACTGTGTTAAACATTTTAGATCATATTTATACGGGAGAAAATTCACACTTGTAGCGGACCATAAACCATTGATGTGGTTTAAAAATGCTGAGGATGCGAAAATGCGAATACTTCGATGGAGACTAGAATTACTGATTGTCAGCACATGAGAAATTCGTACGAAACATATCCGCTCGATAGTCCGAACCAACCTGAGAATTTTTCCGCCGATTCTATACCCTTTTCGCCTGAAGAATTATTTGGACCTCCGAGTACACAAGTAACTGACGCACTAGTCCACTCACCCGATCTGCCCACGGAACGAATTGAAGAAAAAGAGCGAGAACAGGAGTTCGTTGAAACACTTCGGTCTATGCTAACACGAAGTCGAGCTAAGCAAAATTCCAAGATTATAGATGAAGAACTGATAGGTGCAAAAAAGCAGCGACGACTTTATCTGAGCCGAAATCTTTATCTGAGGATACCGATGACAGTGACGCTGAGCCACCAATGGCTGTTATAAAAAATTCACAGTATACTGACCTCCAAGCTAAAGGAAAAAATTTAATTGAGTCTAGAGATGCACATTTTTTGCGCAGGAATAATTTGCTATATTTTACAGATACCTCAGGTAATCCTATTGATGCCGGTGCTAAAAAAATTATTCGAAAGACAGGAAATACCGAAATTGGCAGGTTTATTGATTAGCGTACCTAAATTAATAAAAAAAACTAAACGATACCACATCATTCTCCCCATCAGTGAAGATATGGCCGAAGGACCGACGATGATACTAACCAACATAAGCAAAGCAGCTATCAACTTACGGAAAATAACTGAAGAATTGAACCTCGCGAGCTCAGTATCGCTATAAACGAACACATATTAAATGTACTTTGGAATGACATTACAACAAAATTTCAAATTGCATTTTCAAGTTCCAACGCAAGAATAATTATTTGTAAGGGACTAATCAAATATCCGCCAAAAGATATACGAGAAGCTATACTCCAAGAGATGCATTGCACTTCAATGGGAGGATATAGAGGAGTAACCAAAATTTGTAACCGAATCCGCCAAAATTACTACTGGGAGAACATGAAGGAAGAAATCCGACAACACATTCAACAATGCTTGCAGTATCAATTAAAGAAATTGGTTAGAGTAAAGACAAAACAACCCATGATAATAACCGATACCCCAGGATGGACATTCGACAAAATAGCAATGGATATCGTTGGATTGCTGTCACGAACTAAAACAGGTAACGAATATATACTCACAATACAAGATCAATTAAGCAAATTCTGCCTAACTGTGCCGCTACCGGACCAAACCGCCGCTTCAATAGCCGATAAATTTGTGAACAGATTTATCGCCATTTTTGGACCACCCAAGGCTATACTCACAGATCAAGACAGAAACTTCATATTATTTAATAAGGATTTAATAAGGAAATTGGCCAGATACTACAGAATACGAAAATTCCGTACCACCGCCTTTCATCCTCAATCCAACGGCTCACTCGAAAGATCTCATTATGCATTGGGAGAATACCTGAAACAATACGCCAGCGACGAAAAGGAATGGGATGAATGGGTAGACTTAGCTGTTCAAAATTATAATACTAGCATACACGAAGGAACTAAACATACGCCGTACGAATTGGTTTCGGGAGACCTGCACGAATATCCTCGAACGAACCATTACTTGAAGATGACAAAATTAAGACATACGACGATTATCTGATACAATTATTTATTAGATTACATCAAATTCAAACAAGAGCAAATCATAATTTAGTGGAGGCTAAAGAAAAATAAAAAATTCGTTATGATAAAAAAATTAATCCCCAGATATTTAAACCCGGAGATTTGGTATTTTTGTTAAAAGGACCCAAACCTGGAAAATTTGGAGATCAATATACGGGACCGCACGAAGTATTAGAAATAGTAAATAGAAACAATGTCAAAATCAGACTGAAGAAAAACAGTCGTATCCGACATCCGAACAGACTTCGAATTTCTTATATTACCCCAACTCTAAAAGCAAGTTGAAACACCTGGAAAGTTTTTAACATTCATTACTCAAGAATGAATATCACACATATCAATACCGCCTTACTAACACGAAACCCACTACCTATGTATATCACCAAAGTGGAATCTCTCACACTATTTTGAGTGCAACTATAATAGAACTATAATAGAAATATCAGGTATAGTAAAAAGAAATCCATTATTTTTGCATGAAATTGAAGGCTTTAATTACCATAGTTAGAATGATCCGATTTAGGTCATATATGCGCCGTTTTGTTCGATAACTTGTTGGCATTTTGAAGGTAATTTCATTATGCCTCTCTCATAGAAGCCCTCGTCCTTATTGGCAAAAAATTGAGACAGTCGATTTTCACAAGCCTCTCTTGAAGCGAATTTTTCACCAGAAAAATTGTTCGCCATGGACAGGAACAGATGGTAATCACTTGGTGCCAGGTCCGGACTATAAGGTGGATGAATAAGAACCTCCCAACCAAGCTCCCGGAGCTTCTGGCGAGTCACTATCGATGTGTGTGGCCTGGCGTTGTCCTGATGGAACACAATTCCTCTCCTATTGGCCAAAGCTGGCCGCTTCTGGGCGATTGCTTCCTTCAGATGGTCCAATTGTTGACAGTACAGTTCCGAGTTAAGAGTTTTTCCGTAGGGGAGCAGCTCATAGTAGATAATTCCCTGCCAATCCCACCAAACACACAGCAAAACCTTCCTGGCCGTTAATCCTGGCTTGGCCATCGTTTCCGCCGGCTCACCGCGATTCGACCACGACCGTTTTCGCTTGACGTTGTCGTAAGTGATCCACTTTTCATCACCAGTGACCAACCGCTTCAGAAATGCGCTTCAATTTTGTTGCGATTCAGCAGCGATTCGCAGATGAAAATTCGGTCCATGAGGTTTTTTTGCGTTAACTCGTGTGGCACCCATACATCGAGCTTTTTCTTGTATCCAGCCTTATTCAAATTGTTCCAAACGGTTTTTTGTGCAATCTTTAGCTCTTGGGCAATCGAAACAGTGCTTACATGACGGTCGGACTCGACAATGTCCATGATTTTATCGATATTTTCGACAATTAGCCTTTCAGTGCGTGGTGCATCTTTGACATCGAAATTACCGGAACGGAATCGACGAAACCAAAATTGCGCGCGATTGGCTGTTACAGTATCAGGACCATAAACACTATTCACATTTTCAGCCGCCTGGCTTGCGTTTTCGCCTTTATCGAAGAAAAACTGTAAAATATAGCGTATTTTCTCTTTGCTAGTGTCCATCTTTGACGCGCGCTCAAACAAAACTGAGTCAACTAATCACAAAACTGTCAGAAAAGTTTTTTAGTACGAAATCTCATCTTTCTAACACCATCTAGTAGAACCTGATCGGACTTATACAACGCGAGATACAGATAACTAAAGCCATCTATTGGAAAAATAATGGATTTCTTTTTACTACACCTGATATATTAGGTGCACAACTAAGTTCTCTGTTTTTTTGATGAAAATGCAACTTTATTGTGAAAAAATGGTTACAAATGAATCATTCAAAATATTGCCCATCGCTAGCGACAACTTTTTTCCATCTTTCTGGCAGAGCTCGAATACCGTCATGGTAGAAGTGTTCGTCTTTTGAGGCTATCCACGAATCAAGCCATTTTGAGATGTCTTCATATGAGCGGAACTGCTGATTAGCCAGACCATGTGCCATCGAACGGAACAAGTAATAATCGGACAGCGCAATATCTGGGGAATATGGCGGGTGGGGTAGGACTTCGCATTTAAGCGTTTCTAAGTAGGTTTTAACGGGTTTGGCAACGTGAGGCCGAGCGTTGTCATGCTGTAGAATCACTTTTTCGTGCCTCTGTTCGTATTGTGGCCGCTTTTCGCGCAGTGCTCGGCTCAATCGCATCAATTGAGTCCGATACCGTTCCCCAGTGATGGTTTCGTTTGGTTTCAACAGCTCATAATAAATAACACCGCTCTGGTCCCACCAAATACACAGCAAAACCTTCGCAGCGTGAATATTCGGCTGAGCCGACGACGTAGAAGCATGACCGGGCAGTCCCCATGATTTTGTTCTCTTTGGGTTGCTGTAATGAATCCATTTTTCATCACCCGTAACGATGCGATGAAGAAAACCCTTCCTTTTTTGCCGCTGGAGCAGTTGTTCACAGGCGAAAAAACGACGCTCAACGTCTCTTGGCTTCAAATCATAAGGAACCCAAGTTCCTTGTTTTTTAATCATTCCCAACGCATGCAATCGCTTGGAAATGGCTTGGCGGGTAACTTCTAATGCTGAAGCAAGCTCTTTTTGCGTTTGGCACGGATCCTCATCGAGCAATGCCTCCAATTCAGCGTCTTCGAAGGTTTGGCCTTTCTTCACGCGAACGGTTGTCAACATCGAAATCACCGTCTTTGAAGCGACGGAACCAATCACGGCATGTTGTTTCACTTAGAGCAGCATTTCCGTAAACTTTTTGGAGTTCTCGATGCGCTTCAGCCGCCGTTTTCTTCGAATGAAAGAAGAAAAGCAACACTTCCCGCAAATGACGATTATTTGGCACAAAATCAGACATTTTCACACAACCAAAAGTATATGACGCAAAAACAAAATCACTAATGTGTCAAAGCGGTTTGTTTACCATATGTCTAAGCTTGGTTCATGACGTTTTGGTTATGTCACAATCGACCAGCACTTACTACTGGAGCCATCTCTTGAAAAACAGCGGGAACTTAGTTGCGCACCTAATAATAGAACAACGATCATGGAGCTGCAGGAAGACTTGGAGTGCCCGATTAAAAGAAGACCAACCAAATACCTCCTCCTACCACACGCGATCACTCTAGGAATAACGGTAGCCATACACCATCTTAATCAATGGTATCGAGAAATCATAACCAGGATAATGAAGAAAACCGCCTCCGTACGACTGGGCGATTGGGGGAAGAGAAATTAGGAGCAATTTTACGGATATCTACAGGGTTTTTCAATTGGTGCGGGTCGATGTTGGCAGCTTGTGGCGGCCATGTTGTTTTGGCGGCGTCTGTCTAACCTGTTGTTTATTATTCAGTCACTCATGCCAAATCACCATGACAAGTTACATGATTGAGCAGCACGTCCAAATGATAAAATGAGTGTTCGTTAGTGCAAACGTTGCGCGCGTTGAGCCCATTTTACGGCAGACGCGGTGGCCCTCCAAAGTCGACTCTCCAACGTTTGGTGGTCAAATTCGAGACGACCGGTCCGGTAAACGATCAGCCAACATTCGTACGTCAAAGGAACACCAGATCGGCCGAGAACATCGCCGCTGTAAGTGAAAGTGTGCAGGAGAACCCGAGGCAGTCAATTCCTCGCCGTGCACAAGAACTCGGCCTTTCGCAGACTTCAACTTGGCGAATTTTGCGTCGGGACTTGGGCCTGCACCCGTACAATATCCAACTGGCCCAGGAGTTAATGACCATAGACAACGCCGTCTGTTCGCTGACTGGGCTTCGGAGCATTTGGAAGAGGACCCATTTTGGCCGAAAAATCATCTTTAGCGACAAGGCGCATTTTTGGATGAATGGCTATGTTAACAAGCATAATTGCCGTATATGGCACGACGCCAACCCACACGAGGTTCAACAGGTAGCAATGCATCCACAAAAAGTTACTGTTTGGTGCGGATTTTGGGCCGGCGGCGTCATTGGTTCGTACTTTTTCGAAAACGACGTTGGTGAGGCCATTATCGTCAATGGCGAGCGCTACAGAACAATGATAACCAATTTCTTTTTGGCCCAAATTGAACGATATGGACGTGGACGACATGTGGTTCCAGCAGGACGGCGCTACGTGCCACACAGCGGACGTCACGATGGACATTCTGCATGAACGATTTGAGGGTATGGTTATCTCTCGCAGAGGTGACGTGAATTGACCACCAAGATCGTGTGATTTGACCCCGCTAGACTTTTTCTTGTGGGGTTTTCTGAAGTCGCAGGTCTATGCCAATAAGCCGCAATCGACCGATGCCCTTAAAGTCAACATAACCCAGGCCATCGCTCAAATTCAGTCGGATCTATGCGGCAGAATCATTGAAAATTGGACCACTCGGATCCGTGCCACCGTGAGAAGCCGCGGCGGACATTTGAACGATGTTATATTCCACACATAATAGCATACATGGGCCTTTCAAATAAAAAAGGAATTTCGTTAATACCTCACACACAGCTTGTTTTATTCCATTGCAACATCGACCCGCCCTTATTGAAAAATCCTTTATCAGCTGCCCGATGCATTCTATCTGATACCGTGGCAAGCCATTCCTTGCGGGTTATACAATATAAAACCCATAGGTGAATCCCAAGGATGGTCAGCAAAGGTTAACCAGTTAACCACACTTATAGCAGAAGGCGAGGAAGGACGGATGAGAATCTTAAGGACTATACCCTCACGATTCGTTAATGTCGAAATGCAGTTGTTTTGACCAAACCATATAAATTACAGTTCATTAAAAACAGAACTGATTGAACTGGGCCAAGCCGAATTAATCATCAAAAATTAGCCCATCAGACTAACCTTGTATATATATATCTATTCAACTTATAAATTACACACACATACACACACACATATACAGGGTGTCCCGTAACTCACTATTCAAACTCGGTGTACAGGTAGAACGGGTCAAAATAATTAGAAAAGTTATATACCATTTTGTAATTTTCTCAATATTTATTCCGTAATTAATTAAATTAATTAATTAATTAAAAGACAGTCAATTTCGTCGATTGTCTTTTGTCTATGATCGCCTGGCTTCGTGTATCCGACGGAGACGGCTGCAGTCGCGTGAAATCATCGTATGCGCGTAGTACTTCTTCGCGGCGAAAATGCAATTTAGTTCACAGGAGTACACGAATATGATTATTGCCTACGGGCTAGCGGGAGAAAATGCACGTGCCGCGGCTCGCATTTACGCGGAACGACATCCCGGGCGTGCACGATATCCGACGGCGAGAACAATTTTATGTGTAGTGCAAAGATTACGTGAAAGAGGCTGTCTTGTGCATCATGGTGCGAGTGGTGCACCAGTGCGTCGTCGCGTCCGTGATGAAGAGAGGATTTTGGCCGCGTTCGACGACAACCCTGGGGCCAACGTGCGTCATGTGGCACGTGAACTAGGACTCTCGCGGCGTGCGGTGCATGACGTTTTACGTTACAACGGATTACACCCGTACCATTACCAACGTGTGCAACAGCTGCTGCCGGGAGATGCCCAACGAAGAATTAATTTTTGTAAAGGTACTGTGATCATTGGTTTTTTATTTTCGCGGTATTTGTAACCGGTATTTAATTGTAACTGTTGGCAAAACACGCACAGGTTTTCTCGCGCAATATCGCCAAGATCCATCTTTCACGGACCGCATCTTGTATACCGATGAGGCGTATTCACCCCAAACGGCGTATTCAATTCGCATAATTTTTTGTATTGGGCCGAAGAAAATCCACACTTCGTCCGCGAAAGTGCGTTCCAGTATCGATGGTCCCTCAATGTATGGGCGGGAATGATCGGGAATCAAGTGGTATGTATGAGCGATAAGAATAAAATAATTTTTCTCCCGCCACTAAATGTAAACTTTTTCATCGATTATTTCTAGATTGGTCCATATTTTTTGCCACCGCGTTTAAATGGCGAAAGATACGGTAATTTTTTAGAGAGGGAGTTGCCGGTACTCCTTGCCGATGTGCCTCTTCACGTGCGAGCACGGCTGATTTTTCAGCACGACGGAGCTCCTGCGCATTTCTCGCGACAAGTACGCGATATATTAGACGCGTGTTATCCCAATAAGTGGATGGGTCGTGCTGGCCCAATCACTTGGCCGGCACGGTCGCCAGACTTCAACGTGCTAGATTTTTTTGTACGGGGTCATATAAAAAATCTAGTCGAGCATCGGCGTAATGGTACAAAAAATGAAGTACGTGAAGCTATTGTTGCGGCCTTCGATACTATTACGCCGGAAATGGCGCACCGTGCAACCCGCAATATTGTTCGAAGAGCCGAACTCTGCGTACAACAGCGAGGACGACACTTCGAGCAATTTTTGCATTAAATAATGAGAGTGGATTAGGCCTACTGGGGATACCACTATAAATAAAACGCACCATGCTATCTACCGCCAGATGGCGAGGAAATGATAGCGATATCAATATTTTTCTGCTACGCGTGAACCCGGAGCAGTGGTGCCAGATTTCATACATTTACAGCATGACATTGAGGGATGTACGCGACGTAGAGGGAGGACACGCGTGTACGTGTGTCAACCGTGCCATTGACACAGTGCCGTTGACATACGTACACGAGCGCTCGTTTGTGTGCGTATCCCCTCCACGTGTTACGTCATGCTGCAAATGTATCAAAACGGGCATCACTGAAATAGACAAGGAGGACAATACTTTTTCGGCGCGCGCATTGATCCGCCTCCTATTCGGCTGTATACTCATCGCTGCTAAGAGGTAAGCCATTTTCTTTTATACACAGAGGCCCTCCTACCGCTTCCCGTGCGCTCATTGGCTTAGAGCATTTTAATTAATTACGGAATAAATATTGAGAAAATTACAAAATGGTATATAACTTTTCTAATTATTTTGACCCGTTCTACCTGTACACCGAGTTTGAGTAGTGAGTTACGGGACACCCTGTATACAAGGTGTTTGATAGCTGATCGTGCAGACGAAAGTTAGAGATAGATTGGGTGTAGTCGAGAAGAAAAGTTATGTACCATAATGTCAAATTGGCAATAGTTACCGAGTTATTAATTAAAACATGTGAGCCAACGAGCGCGTAGAGAGCGGAGGGCGGCCGCAGTAAGTACGAAGACATTTGATACAGGCGGAATCAGTGAATGGCGGTAGGCAAGCGTGTGCGGCGAGGGGCAACGTAAGCGACAAGAGGCGATCGCGCGCAACGAGGAGCGAGCGAGCTTTTTCTTTATAGCTTTTTCCTTATAGCTCGCTCGCTCTTCGTCGCGTTCGCTCGCCTCTTGTCGCTTGCGCTCGCTCGCTCGCTCCTCGTCGTTTGCGCTCGCTCGTTCGCTCCTCGTCGTTTGCGCTCGCTCGCTCCTCGTCGCGCGCGATCGCCTCTTGTCGTTTACGTTGCCCCTCACCGCGCGCGCTCGCCTACCGTCACTCGCTGACTCCGCCTATATCAAATATCTACGTGCTTACTGCGATCGTCCTCTGCTCTCTACGCGCTCGTTGGCTCACATGTTTTAATTAATAACTCGATAACTATTGGCAATTTGACATTATGGTGCATGACTTTTCTTCTCGGCTACACCCAATCTGTCTCCAACTTTCGTCTGCATGATCAGCTATCAAACACCCTGTATATATATATACATATATATATATATACATATGATATAATAGAATTTTAAATACTTTAATAATCATAAAAAAAAGAAAAGAGAAAAAAATTTTTCCTTATATTTTATATTTTACATCAAAATCTTATATATCTATATATCTCATATGTTTTATATATCTATATCTATACTTTACATATACATTTTACGTTTATTCAATTACACTCTTGGAAGGACGAAAGAAAAGAAGGAAGAGGAATTGGAGATTGCTTTCTATCTTCCCTCCTTCCATCCCAAAATTAAAACACAGACACAAATATACTTATCTAACATTCTTAGGAAGACGAAAGAAAAGAAGGAAGATATAGAAGTCGCCTTCTATCCTTCCTCCTTTTAATTATATTATTACAAGTATTCTAATTAGTCTATAGGTATAGCAACTAAAACCTTGTGTAGTATATAAACTTTAACTTAATGCACTCCACTAGCAAATGTTGGCTACCCCCAAGATTTGTCTAAGGTGTGTCTAAGGGGTGTTACGTCCTGCGGATTCCGCGTTTTCTAGATTCTTTTATAAATAAAGCGAATTGATTTTATGTTGCTCGCTATAGTTCAAATGTTATATTCAACGAACATGTTCCACGACCCTTCGAGCACGATGACGCCACATACCGATTTCTCTTTTTTTATCTCCCCCTATACCAAAGTCCTCTAGTTGTTTGTCAGAAAGATCCGCTGAGTCACTAGTAGTATGTAGGGAGGTATGGGCCGTCAAAACATTTCCCCTCCACTCGATCCGTTGGCGTCACTAAACCATGCCTACCGGCGCCGGCGGGTCGAGTGGAGAGGGAATGTTTTGACGGCCCATACCTCCCCACAGGAAAAAACTGATCGACTTTTGACATAAGCAAATTATGGCCGGGACTAGTAAAATGGCGGCCATTATTAGGGAGTTGGCGATACTGACTCTTGACCAACTACTTAATTTTCATATTGCATTTTTGGAAAAACTCTGTAAGCTCTGCTGGATTCGAACCTGGGACCTTTGGCTCTTGAGTCACATGTGTTACCACCACTACGCTACTGCTATACCCTGATGGAAACTAATTATATTGCCTACATACGGAAAGTAGCGACGTCACAAGTTTTGGAAAAAATTCTATATAGGCCCTGCTGGATACGAACCGGGGACCTCTGGCTCTTGAGTCACGCGTCTTACCACTACGCTACTGCTATTAGTGATGCCAGAAACGCAATCCGGTAGCACAGCACAGCGCGTGAGGGATAGCGCACACAACGAGCGACTCCGTGTCAATGAACGTTCGGTGCTTTGGCCGTCGTCGGGCTTTAGACAAGAGCAGACGACGTCTGTTGTCTCTGTCTTCGCCGAGCGATATATATAGCTAACTCCGCCGGCCGCGGAAATCTCGCGCTATAGACTTCTTTTGTTATTTCACCACTCGTAGGCCCGCCTCACGTATTTAGAAACATTATAAAATAATTCTTATGTCGTTCAGAGTATGCATTGTTAAAGTTGTAGACATTATAGGAATATTGCATGAGTAGTAGATAAATGAATTTTGCCTGAAATCGTCGAATTTTCGTGTATTTGAAAGATATTTGCTTTATTTCTGAGTACTACATTCAAAGATATTGTGAAAAATGTCGGGCATTATTAATATTATATAATTATGTAATCCGTCACACACAATAGTAATAATGTCTGGCACTCTGCAGAATATCCGTAAACGTAAGTAGTATGGGGGTAGGTATGGCCAGTCAAAACATTGCCCCTCTCCCCTTCCCCCACTCGATTCTCCGGCGCCACTAGACCAGGCCCGCCGGAGGGTCGAGTAATGTTTTGAGTGGCTATACCTACCCCCAAGGCTGAAAATGGCGGAAATTTGAATCACCGGAATAAAAATTAGCTGAATAGTAAATTTTTATTATTCATATTAGGCGTTGTTGTGATTCTAGCTCTTGGTTAGCTGGTTAATTTGCATATTACTTTTGGAAAAATCTCCTAGGCACTCTACGAGGCTCGAACCCGGGACCTCAGGGCTCTTGAGTCAAACGTCTTACCACTGCTCTACTGCTACTCTGTGGTAGAAACTGGTTTCACGGTGTACACGTAGAACGGAGAGGTGTGTGTGTGTGTGGTTAGTGCGAAGTCTCTGGAAAAATCCTGTAAGATCTGGCCGGAGATTCTCGAACCTGGGTCCGCTGGCTTTCGAGTCATGCGTCTTATGCACTACGCTACTGCTACACCCTGATGGAAACTAGCTATATTGTGTACATACGAAGAGTATTGACGTCACGCGTGAAAAATTTGACAAATTATAGAACCTACGGGACTCGGGCCCCCACCATGAGACCCCGGTTCTCGACTCTCGTGAGCGTGTGCGAGCATGTTCGAGCAGGTAGGGATCATTTCGAAGACAAAAACTACCCAGCGATTGTTGGAAGACGATACCTCTGGTCTATGTCTACTCGAATATTTTTACCTGTGCGTGTCCCTTCGCTTTCGAACTCGAAAAGATTTACAACGGGATTTGTTACCTCGAACTGGAAATCACAGGGAAGAGAGAAGAGGTGAAGAGAAAGGAATGCACAATATTTTTCATAGAATTAATTCACATTTTATTTTTCATAATTAAGATGAGACATTTATTAAAATTGCTCGTACAATTTTATTTAAATAAATCGAAGTAATTTCTTGAAATATAATGTGGAAATAAGTATCTCGAAACGTTAAATCTTTTAATTGCCGACGTACATTTTGCTCGATTTCCTGATAGTTTGCGAAGAGCGTCTGTTTCACGATGTCCTCGTCTAAGTTTTTCTCGGGAAGCCTGAGTTCTATCTCCGTTACGAGAAACCGGGCGCAATCGTTTACAAGTTTTGCAAACCTTTGCAGTTGTTCACATCGAGCGTCAATACGTTTTGTTATAAGTTCTAGCCCGTCAAAAGATGTTGCCTGCATCACGATGTTTACCGTGTAGACTTTTCGTTTCTTCGTCGGCGGCTGCTGTCCCTGGGATGAATCGGTAGGCACCCTCTTCCATGCGGTGTTCACCTCGGTCGTTTTCGTATTTTCAGTCACCATGATGGTCCTTGCCCCATACGCTGTGGTAAAGGTGATGATCATACTGTTGATATGGACGGGCTCTGGCACGGCCCTGGTTATCGAGTGCAAGTAATCGCCTATGTGTTTCATGTACTCCTTAAACTTTTCCCATGTGGCGAAGTCGAACTGGATCCCTGTAGAGGTATTGCCGGATAGTTTTATTGTAGGCTTGAACGTTGTCCCATCGTTTGCTCGCAATCTGATTTGCATCCTCTTGGTATCCGAGGTGTTGAGGGGATAAGTAGTGGAGAGAAGCATATAGCTCTCATAGCGAGCCTTCTCAGAGTCATACGCGATCTTCTTAAATTCTGCGTTTGCGTTAGTATTCGCCATTATGTTTCTCACAAGAATTTATTATCCCACAGGTGAAAACACGAGAACTAATATACTTCGTCGCACGAAACGGGTACTAAGACTAAAAAGCTCAAATGGTTTGGGCCCAGCCCAATGGGCTTCTTATAGGAAAAAGAAAAGTGAAGAGGTAGTTCTGTGTGCACACAACAAATAAATTTATTTCTTAATATTTGTTAAATGATTCAGCCTAGAACGTTCCAGAATTTCTCAGAACGGAGCATACGTGTTCCTACAGGTTCCATGATGTCGTGGGAGCAGGCGTTATATTTGTCGAAGCAGTGGATGGGAAAATATTATACATTTTATGGTCTTTTGCGAAAGTTTCCAATCGGACTCTATTGTAGTCAAAACCGATTATATCGTCCATCCTTACATCTAAATTTATGTTTAGATAAACACATTTCTACAAATCGTTTGTGTAGGCCGCAAAGGAATGGCGCACATATTTTCACATCTGAGAATTTATAAAACGAGAAGAAAGAAGGTTTATTCTTTTGTGGCCGCGATAAGGTTTATTCTTTTGTGACTGAACCCTGAAGCGCGAACCCTGCAGATTCCGACGGTTTTATGTTATCGCCGTTTTATGTTATATTTGCCGAATCAGCGGATGAGAAAATTCCCTTTACATCTTTTTTGTGAACCGGAGTCCTATCCTAGTCAAAACTGCTTATATTTCCTTCCACGCATCTAAATTTAGATAAACAATTCTACAAAACGTTTTTCGTGTAGGGCCTAAGGGAACCGCACCGAACTCGTATTTTTCACTTCTGAGAATGCGAGACATACTAGGTGCGCAACTAAGTTTCCGGGTTTCATACATGGATGGCGATAACGACACATGTAGTCGACATACATGTCTGAAGTTGTGTTTTTTTTATTGATTGGACATCTGTTAACAATAACCAGTCGTAATACCAACACATATCGCAATGCAAAAATATTTTTTCTAACAACGAAGATGTCGAGTTTTGTGCCAAATAAACAGCATTTACGGGAAGCTTTGCTTTTCTGCTTTAACTTGAAGAAAAGTGCAGTTGAAGGAAGTCGTTTGCTTGAGAAGGCCTACGGCGAACATGCACCATCGAAAACTATCTGTGAAGATTGGTTTAAACGCTTCAGAAGCGGCGATTTCGACACTGAGGACAAGGAGCGCTCCGGAAGACCAAAAACAATTGAGGACGCCGATCTGCAAGCGTTATTGGATGAAAATGATACGCAAACACAAAATCAACTTGCGAAGGCATTAAACATGACTCGTCAAGGTATTTCTAAATGTTTACATGCCATGGTAAAAAATTCAAAAAGAAGGAAAATGGGTGCCGCATGAGTTGACTGAGAGACAGATGGAAAATCGAAGAGCCACTTCCGAAATTTTGCTTTTGCGGCATGAAAGAAAGAGTTTCCTGCATCGAATTATTACTGGCGATGAGAAGTGGATATATCTCGAGAATCCCAAACGCAAAAAATCGTGGCTTTCACCTGGCGAAGCATCAACATCGACGGCACGGCCAAATCGTTTCGGAAAGAAGACAATGCTCTGCGTTTGGTGGGACCAGAAAGGAATCATGTACTATGAGCCGCTGAAACCGGGCGAAACAGTCAATAGGCATCGCTACTGACAACAACTGATCAATTTGAACCATGCATTGCTCGGAAAACGGCCAGAATGGGACACGAGACACGAACGAGTGATATTGCAGCACGACAACGCTCCGTGCCATCGCACTTCCATTGTCTAGGACACCATCAAAACGCTGAAATGGGATATGCTACCGCACCCGCCGTATTCGACAGACCTGGCCCCTTCCGATTATTACTTGTTCCGGTCGATGGCGCATGGCTTGGCTGGGCAATACTTGGCTAATTTCGAAGAAGTGCAAAATTGGTTGGATGAATGGTTTCGGTCCAAAGACGCGTCGTTTTATCGTCGCGGTATTCATGTATTGCCAAAGAGATGGCAAAAATGTATAGCTAGCGAGGGACGATACTTTAAATAAACCAGTTTTTGTATTTCTCTTGAAATTTTCCATTCCTCATTGATAAAAAAAAACCCGGAAACTTAGTTGCGCACCTAGTAGATATGAGAAGAAAAAGGTTTATTCTTTTATAGCAGGAATAATGTGATTCTTTAACAGATAACAAATTCTTCAATAAAACTAGACGAGTATATTGCCGAAAAGCGTTGGTATAGTTAGCCCTACCTTATTTACACAGGCATTCGTGGAGGTTTCCCAAAATTTTGGAAGATCCATGTTATATAAGAGTGTTCGAAGCTGTTGCGACGTATTTTACTGTTTCCATCGCTTCGAGCAACATTCCTATTCCGTGATATTCGTGAAAGTATAAGATGTCGCAGTTTTTCAAAATTGTACGTGACTGTATAATCACAGCGTCGGTAGCAAATCCAATAATCAAACGTGGGAAATATCTGTGCGAACTCGCGAGTGATAATGATGAGAAGACGTATGAAGTGTTTTATAAATTCGCGGACATGTGCAATAGTGGCCTACTGGCGATGTTATTCGCTTGCGAGCAATTTAAAAATAATCCTCGCTTGCATGGGATCGCAGCCGAGATTGTAGAAGCGAGAAGACTCGGAGAGAATGAAGAAAATATCGGTGACCGTGTTCAGGACATGCTCTTTTCCGCATTGTAAGTAATTTCCTTTCGCTGTGATGTGACATAAAAGAACAAGTCTAATAAATGCTGGTGTTCATGAATACGTTCTTGTGTTCTTCATTTTCTCAGTTCTCACCAATACTGTACGAAGCGGAAATCCAAAGAGTCGTTCTCGCTTGAGTATAAGGCTTCCTCGTCAACGAAATCTGCCCGTGAGTATAAGGAAAAATAAGTATAAGATTATTCTCTTGTAGAGCCTCGTGTTTAATATCGAATTAAATTTTAGCAAGTCGTAATAAAATAGCGAGAACTGACAAAGATATCGCCTGCAATATAAATGAAAACGGCATTGATATTAGTCATGACGACGCTGTTCATGTCACGGGTAACATCATCGAGTATGATGACAATGGAGTCGATGAAACGACGCAAGACGCAAGTGAAACTGGTGAAACCCAGGACTTCCGAATCTCGCAGGCTACACTAGTCGAAGGTAAGAAAAGGTAAGAGAAAATATTATACTCTTATACTCTTAGTTGTATTTTTATTCTAATTGTGTATAAAATTTATACCTGTATAATATTTTCAATTCATATTTACAGTACAACAGGGTAGTGGATACGAACAATCGAAAGAACATCGAAGGGACAAAAGCGAAGACCAAAGAGTGTGCGAAGCGACAGCAAAAGCCGACACGGTCAACAATCGTGAGTCCTTATATAAATGTATTGAAATACTCCGGGAAAAGTTGCGTAATTATAGAAAATTTAATATTCTCGAGAAGGAGTCGAATATTCGAATTCTCCCACCTTCAGAAGGAGCCAATATTACTGAATATTTAGAAAATGCTTTTCGGGAAATCCACGATTATGCGGTAAATTCGGGTGGCGCGAACAACTATATGGGGTTGACACTTGCTTCTTCGAACTTAACGCGGGGGCCTGCGGGTTTATCACTTCGTCCCGCTCGGGACTTGACCTACAACGAGATTTGGAATCTCGTGAATTCGTTAGCGCAGACTGCCGGAGGTTATATTTTAGAACATTTAAAAATTAATATTAATATTTCAATGTCGCGGTACCTTCTGGTCATGGAAAGAAATCATATAAACTAACTCACGAAGATATAGCGAAACGCTCGATCCTTACTATAAACAACTTTGATAATTTGTGCTTTCCCCGTTCGCTCGTCGCTGCGATAGTGTACAACGAACGCGGCAATGTGCGCACAGGTGAAATACATGATAAATGGAATTCCGTGAGGATGCAATATTCTATATTACAACGAGACCTAACGGTCGAACTGACAAAGCCGGTGTCTGTATACCTGAAGAAGGGTGTAGTATTTTCGAGATCGAGCGTTTCCAGCATTATCTTGCCAGCAACAATATCGTGATCGTTGTTTATTACTTTAGTTCCTTCGCACGTGGTGCGCCCTCCATGTACGATGGTAGCAGCGTACTCACCTCCCACGGGCGCGAAGCTAAAACGACTCTGAATATTATGTACTACGAAAAATCCCGGCATTACAATCCAATATTAAATTTAAGAGCTGCATCGGGCAGCCAAGGTTATTGTGTACGTTGTAATAGCAGATATAAGCCCGAAAGAAGGCATCGGTGCTCAAACGCATGTCCACGGTGTCACGGCGTTCCAGCGTGCGAGGTATCAGGCGTAGAACTAATACGATGTGTCACGTGTCAACGTGAATTTTACGGGTCGATGTGTTTCGAGCGTCATCGTGCACAAAAATCGCTCCAAAGCACTTCATCTTTGAGCATCTGTAATATCCTGAAAGTTTGCAGCGACTGTGGCCGTTTGCGAAACTTGAGGAACAAACACAATTGCAATAAGATCTTTTGTCGTGTTTGCAACGCGTTGCAACCAATGAATTATCTATGTTATATGATACCACTTCGATGTGACACTGGTTCATCCGATACGATGAATCCGCAGCGAGTAGGAAACGAAAACGTAGTTGATGACATTGACGAAGCGACAGAAACAAGTGAGCGCGTAAAAGGTCGCATCGCGTTTGTATTCTATGATTTTGAGACGCGTCAAGACGATACGATCGAAGGCACAGAAAACGTTAAAACTCACGTTGTGACGCTCTGTGTTGCGCAGCAGATATGTGAAAGCTGCATGAATGTAGACGATATGGCGTTGCGATGTCGTTGGTACGGGATATGCAAATTTATATTTCGAGACAATCCGGTGAAACAATTCGTCAATTTTGTCACGAGACAGAGGAAGAGTTTCAAACAGATCATCTGCATCGCACACAACGCAAGCGCATTCGATGCGCAATTTATCCTACGGTACTTGGTCGAGAGCGGTAATTGGGTGGACCCTAAGCTTATTTTAAACGGTACGAAGATTATATTGTTAACCATTGGGCAAACAAAATTTATCGACAGTGTTAATTATATGCCTATGCTCTTGTCAGCATTACCAAAAGCCTTCGGGTTAAAGGATACTGCAGGCAAAGGTTGTTTCCGCATTTATTTAACACTATCGAAAATCAACATTACATCGGACCGATACCAGATGCAAGATACTATTTTCCCGAAACAGTGAGACCGCCTGAGCGTGAGCGGTTTTTAGAATGGCACATGGTGCGCAAAAACGTAGAGTTTGATTTCCAACGGGAAATTGTGAGTTATTGCCGGAATGATGTCGATATTCTTCGACGGGCTGATCTTGCGTTCCGTAAGATTTTCCTGGATCGTGGAAAAGTATGTCCGTTTGAAGAATGCACAACCATCGCCTCTACGTGCATGAGAGTTTTTCGTAAAAACTTTCTGAGTGAAAAGGAGATAGGTATTATTCCTTCGGGTGGGCATCGGCGCCAATGCGCCTTTGTTTAAGAGAATTTAAAAGACAAAGTTAGGGTCACGCAACTACGTCGCACATAAGCACTAACTTACGACCTCTTTCGAGTAAGTGGCGTAGCTGAGGAGACTAAGGCTCCCGAACATAGATTTCTGCACCGGCGGCGAGCGTTCGGATCCCACCGACGACTGCTGCTTTACTTCATGGTTTTTTTCCTTTTTTTCTTTAATTTTCGACATATAGTAATACGTTATTAATAATTATTTATTTATTTTTTAATTTATTTCGTTTTTATATAAAAAAATAAGGACATTTCGGGATATTTGAACGCAATATGAAATAAAAAATATATAAATCGTATGAACTGATTATACCATGGTATATTTTTCAAGCAACGTATAAATTTTATACATGTCAAAATCAAATACAAACTTTATAAATGTCTACATATTGTAAAATGTTTCCATCGCTTTGCAGTGTTGTGGATGAAAATTCATGTAAAAACATTGGGAATAAAACTTTGTCGCACCACGAACATTTTATAAATGAATTATGTTGTTCACATACGCATTTTTTATTATAAATATTTGGAGGAAAGCATAGTTGGTTAACATTTAAAAACATTTCTCTTTCGTCAGCTAATTTGGACGCATACTATGCATATTGAAGCATACATTTAATCTTGGATTTAAATCTTGGATTTAAATGTATGCTTCAATATGCATGGTATGTGTCCAAATTAGCTGACGAAAGAGAAATGTTTTTAAATGTTAACCAACTGTGCTTTCCTCAAAATATTTATAATAAAAAATGCGTATGTGAACAACATAATTCATTTATAAAATGTTCGTGGTGCGACAAAGTTTTATTCCCAATGTTTTTACATGAATTTTCATCCACAACACTGCAAAGCGATGGAAACATTTTACAATATGTAGACATTTATAAAGTTTGTATTTGATTTTGACATGTATAAAATTTATACGTTGCTTGAAAAATATACCATGGTATAATCAGTTCATACGATTTATATATTTTTTATTTCATATTGCGTTCAAATATCCCGAAATGTCCTTATTTTTTTATATAAAAACGAAATAAATTAAAAAATAAATAAATAATTATTAATAACGTATTACTATATGTCGAAAATTAAAGAAAAAAAAGAAAAAAACCATGAAGTAAAGCAGCAGTCGTCGGTGGGATCCGAACGCTCGCCGCCGCATAGCGGGTCAAATGGGTCTTTTCGTGGACAAAAATCGCTAGACGGCGTAATTCTTAACCGATTTCTATGCTTTTTTTTCTTAATTTACTCGCGATGAATTGCTCTACAATCGTATCGAGCCCGTTTTTTAAATTAGGCCCTCAATTCAAAATGGCGGACGCGCAAATTTGTCAAACGTATAAAACCTGTAAAATGTCGAATATTTTTGGATCGGACAAAGTTTATACGGGCTTTTAAGGCCTCCGAGATACATATGTAAGATCGAAATTCTCAGTTTTTGCCAGTGGAGAGGATCTGCAGTGGCCCGATATATTTTATACCTATCTAATATCCCCACATTATCAATGTATTCTACTAATGAGTTTGCGTATATGTATTGCATATATATATAACATATATTGCTGGATTATTTATGAATTACATAGTTTAACGTAAAATCCTGATATAGATGACAGCATATCAAGTCAGTACACAGATAAAAATAACGGATTAAAGTCAATCGTGTGAACTGGCTGTATTAATGATGGTAATACTTATCTCTTTTTATTCTGACGATTTCGTCATGCGCTAAAATGTTTAATATATTTTTGTCTTTTTTGTAATTAAATAATATTTTGCAATATTATTTTTTATAATTTTATATTATTTTTCATACTTTTTGTGTCTTGTTGTTTTGATATTTTACTTTCTTTTTTTGGTCACGCAGGGGAAATCCATCATGGATACCCCCTCCCCTTGAGGGCAAGGGGGTTATGTCGGACTCTTACCGACTAAAACCCCTGCGGGATGTCTACCTGTCGGACCGTGAGGAGGGGAGTCGGGGGAACTACTCCCGTATTCCCTCCCCAACGCCCCGGCCCCAGGGCTCCCTTCCGGGAGCCCCTCGCCATCTGTGTACCGCGCCCTGTTCCACGAAGGGAATCCAGGGCGCGGTCCCCGACGAGGGTTACCCCCCGCCGGTTGGCCTTCTGGTGTCTCCTGTCAAGGAGGGAGAGGACATCCGCCCTCCCTCCTTACCCCCACTCCCTGCTAGTCAGGGAGGGGAGGATTTGTAGGGGAGCGGGCCCCGCCCCAACCGGGGCACCGCTCCCCCCTGTCCCTACTTGTCCGGTCGCTCGGGGGGGAAGGTAGGGAAGGCGTCTCGCCGCCCCCCTACTCCCCCCCTTGCGACCGGTGGCGGGCCCGGGGCGGCCGAGGGGACTCCCTACCCTCGCGGGTCTGTGAGCCCCCCTCGGCCGGCGCTGCCCCGGGCCCGCTGTCGCGTCCCTCGCCCCCTGGGGGCGTTTTCCGCCCAGGAGCTGCTCCCCGCAGCCCCGGTACGGTCTTCGCCACCACTCGGCGGTCTCCTTCTGGGACATTACTGTCTCACAGAAGGAGACCGCCGCTGTCCACGCCTCCTCGCTCCCGCACATGGCTTTGACCATGTGCGGGAGCGAGAGCTCCCCCTCGCGGCATCCCACCGCCCCGCAGAGGACACGGCGCTCCCCGGCCCATGCAGGGCACGCGACCAGGGTGTGGTGCGCCGTGTTCTCCGCCGCGGGGTAGTGGTGGCATCGAGTGGTGAGCTCCTTCCTTATCCGACGCAGGTACCGACCGAAGCACCCGTGCCCGGTCAGCACCTGCGCCAGACGGAAGGATAGTCCACGTCCCTTCCTACCCGTCAACTCGGACAGGCAGGGGCGGACAGCCGCGGCCGTCGCTGGCCCGGGACCCCGGGGGTCGGACAATAGGTCCGCCCATCTCTCCCGGATCCGGGCCTCGGCCTGGAGCCTCAGACCCCTCAGGGCCCTGACCGACACTGTTCCCTCCCTGCGGAGCTCCTTCACTCTCCAATATAGGAGATGCTGCTCCTCGGCTAGGAGCTCCACAGGGGGGACGCCGGCCAGGGTGGTCGCCGCCATGAACGACACGGTCCGGTACCCCCGAATCGCCCTGATGAGCACGGGCCTCATGGCCTGCCGCAGTGCGCACTTGCCTCTGCGGCAGGCCCCCAGCTGTGGCGCCCAGATGGGCGCCCCGTACAGGGCGATCGAGAGCACCGCCGTGACGTACAGGCGGCGAGCCCTCCATCCTGGGCCCCCTTGGTTGCGCGTCAGGTTGGCCACCGCCAGACCTACCTTGTGCACCCTGGGGGCCAGTTCCCCAAAGTGGGGTCCGAAGCTCCACCGACTGTCCAGCGTCAGGCCGAGATATCTCATCGTCGGCCCGACGCGGACGTGGACTCCATCTACGAGTACCCGGGTCCCTGGCGGCACCCTCCGACCCCGGCCGTGAAAGAACAAGGCTTGTGTCTTTTGGGGCGCCACCTTGAGACCCAGGTCTCTGATGGTACTCACCACCGACACCAGTGCCGTCTCCGCTAGGAGGCGGGCTTCCTCCCAGCTCTCCCCCCCGGCTACCACTAACGTGTCGTCCGCATAGCAGACGACGTGGCAACCGGGGGGAAGCGGAGTGCGCAGCACCCGGTCGAATGTGATGTTCCATAGCAGGGGGCCGAGAACCGACCCCTGCGGAACACCGCGCTCCATAGCGCGCCGGCCTTGGACCCCGCCCTCCACCGGGAAGGCGAGGTCCCTGCCCCCGAAGTAGGCCGAAATTATTCGCCGGAGATAGGCGGGCACCCCATGGTGTTCGAGGGCCCGCCCAATCTCCGGCCAGGGCAGAGTGTTGAAAGCATTTGTTATGTCCAACGAAACCGCCAACAACACCTCGCTCTCTTCCTCCACAACCGCCTGGGCCAGGTCCCGGATGCATTGGATAGCATCCAACGTCGATCTTCCGGGCCTGAACCCGTATTGGCGGTCGTGGAGATCCGGCCCCTCCGAGGACAGATGCTGGACGAGGCGGTCTGCAACGATGCGCTCCAGCATCTTGCCCACCTCGTCCAGCAGGCATATCGGCCTGTAGGCCGACGCACTTCCGGGTACTTTGCCCTCCTTGGGGAGGAGGACCAATTTGGCCCTCCTCTACTCTGGGGGGAATACCCCCTCCTTGAGGCACCCGCTGAATACCCTGCGCGTGGCTTCGGACAGGTTTCCCTCGCCGAGGGCGAGGGCCCAGGCTCGGCCAGGAATTCCGTCGGGGCCAGGGGCTTTCCCCTTGGCCCCGAGCCTTTTCCTGGCCGCGGTGAAGTCCTCTGGACTCACCGCCAGACCCTCGTCCCAATCACCCTCCCCCAATGGGGGGTCGGATCATGGGGGGCCCCCTTCTGCCCTCGGAAAGAGGGCGTCCAGGAACCCTTCGAGGGTCTGGCGGTCCAACGTCTCCGTTGGTGGGGGCGCCCATGGACGGATCTTTCCCATGACCCTTTTGTATGGGCGCCCCCACGGATCGTCGTCCAGGGAGCTCACCATCTGCTCCCAGGCCGCTCGCTTGGCCTCGATGATGGCGACCTTGAGAGCTTTCCTGGCTTGCAGGTAGCCCTCTCTTGTCCTCGCGGCATCCCCGCCTCGTCGCCGGGCCCGGTAATACAACCGTCTGGCTCGGACGGAGGAGTCCCGGAGTGTCTCCAGCTCCTCCGTCCACCAGTACATGGCCCGGCGCCGGCGGGGGTGGGAGTGGGGCATCGCGACGTCGCATGCCGACGCCACGATGCCCACTATTTCCTCAGCCCCGTCCGCGGGACTGGGGTCCCACTCACCTGGCCCCACATCTAGGTGCCAGGTGGCCGCAAGGACGGCCGCCCGAAACCTGTCCGAATCGAATCGATTAAGGGCCCATCTTTTGGGGAGGGGAAAGTTCCCCTCCCCTGGGCAGCGGGCCAGCACCTGTGTGGGTTTGGGGAGGCGGAGGGCCCACGCTATATGTCTATGATCAGACAGCGATTCGCCCTCCGCCTCCACCCTCCATTCGTGGAACATCCCAGCGGCCGAGGGGGTGGCCCAGGTCAAATCTATGACTGAACTCCCCCTCGGCCGCACACAGGTGCTGGTTGAGCCACTGTTCATTAACAGGAGGCCTAGCCCCGCTGCCCAGCCGATCACGGACTCGCCCCGAGAGTCCCTTTGCCGGGGACTGCAACCCCACCCTTCCGAGTGGGCGTTGAAGTCCCCGGCAATTATGACTGGTCGGGGATGGCACCTACGTACCACTTCCCCGATCTTGTCGAGGACCCTCTTCACTGGGGCGAGCTCCCCGAGACCGGCTTCATTCCTGCGGTAGAGGAGATACACCCCCACCACAGTGATGGGCCCCTAATCGACCGCCACGTACGAGGACCCGTTCTCCCTAAAAGTACAGGGAGGGGTCCCCGCCGCAGGGTTCGCCACCATGGCCACCGAGCCGTCCGGGCTGCCGAACCAGTTCGGACCTGGTACCGGCACCCAGTACGGCTCGGCAATCACCCCCAGCCCGGCGCCCAGCTCAGCCATTCTCTGCAAGCCGAGATCCTGAGCCCGGGCGCCGCGGTCGAGATTGGCCTGTAGGGCCCGGAGTAGCGTGAAGGCTAAGCCTTTCACGCCTCCTCCGGGCTGCCTACTTCCACCTCCTCCTGCGAGACCCCGGGCGGCAACGCCGTTCCGATCTCACAGGAGGAGGCTCTGGCCTCGGTGGCTTCCAGTGCGTGCGTCTCCGCGGAGACATGGGGGGTCCCTACCTTTGTGGCCTCCTCCTCTCGGGAGTACGAGGGGGGACCAACCAGAAGGGGAGTCAGGGGCAGCGCTCCCTC
This sequence comes from Harpegnathos saltator, assembly GCF_003227715.2. NCBI lineage: Eukaryota > Metazoa > Arthropoda > Insecta > Hymenoptera > Formicidae > Harpegnathos > Harpegnathos saltator. The sequence goes on along the minus strand of NW_020230195.1, from coordinate 23,336 downwards.
CGACTCCCTTTTATCTACAGTTGTTGGGGGTGTGCCCGGGGGCTCCACCCTCCTTACCTTCGGGTCATCTTCGTCCCTGTGGGCCTCCTCCTTTTCCCCTCTTCTTTTCCTTCTCGGCAAAGGTGCTAGGTCCTCGATGGTCTCCGGTTCCCAATTCAGATGGATGAGATCACCCGTGAGCACACCTTCCTCCTGGACTTCCACCTGTGAGGGGGTCGGAGCCCTTGTAGCTCCTTCTTCCTTCAGTGGAGGGGGGGCCTTTCTCTTCCCTTCCTCGGGCTTAGTGGGATCCGGTTCTCCCCCGGCGGTGGGGGTTCGGGCCTCCCCCCGCTAGTAGTCTCCTTCCCCTTATGCCTCTCTCCCTCTTTCTTCCTTCCCTCCCTTTTCCTCCCGGGAGGGGGTTTGCAGGCAGGCCCTCCGAACTTGTGACCAGAGGGCCTGCCCGCCTCTGCGCACACCAGGCAGCGCACCGCCGCGGTGCACCCCTTGGCGCGGTGGCCGGGGTTACCGCAGCGGTAACAAGTACCACTGCGGTCGATGGCGCTCATGCACCGCTCGCGCACGTGTCCCCGTTCCAAACAACGGAAACATATCGTCGCACGAGCGGGCAGCGCCGTCACCCCGGCGCGGGTCCAGCCTACTGGAACCCGCTCCGCGGCGGCGACCTTAGCGGCCGCCGCCAGTGGACACCGCATCACCATCGCACCTATTCCTCGCTGGGAGATGCTCATCCCGCCAGAGGAAACTTCCTCCGGCGAGCATCCCCCAGCGAGGGCCACGGCGGCCGTCACCTCATCGGCCCCAGTCGTCGCATCCAGGCCGGCTAATCGCAATGCAGCGAATTTAGCCGGTCTCTGGATGCGATAACCAGGGCCTTTCTCCGCCGCCAGCTTGCGGAGTTCCTCCGCAAGCCGGTCGGCGGATGCCCCGACGTTGAGGCCAGGCACCTCCACGAGCATTGCTCCATTCAGGGCCCGGCGGACCCTCAGGGAAGATTTAATCCCCAGATCCGCCGGCCTGATTCGGCGCCTGGCCTCAATCATAAATTCCTCATATTTACCGTCGGGGCACGTGATGGTGACAGCCGCCGAAAGCGGCGGCTTTGGTCTGCCTGTCGCCATTGCCGGTTTCCCCTCCCGGGCTCCTTTTGTTTAGGTGGGGGGGCGGCAGGGGAAGAGGAGGTTCTCCCATCCTTCCCCCGTCTCGCCTTCCTTCCCACCACTTGGGACCACGCGGGCTCAGATGTCCCCTCTGGCTCCTGCTGGGGTTTGGTTGGCCGTCGGATCGCTTCTAAGAGCTCCCTAGCCGGTGTTCCTTTCCCGCTCTCCCGGGCCCTTTTCTCTTCCTCCTTCATTTTCTTGTCCCTCTCCTTTTTCCTCTTGTTCTGCCTCTTCCGTCTCCTTTCTTCTTCCCTCCTTGGATCTCTCCGGGTCCGCCGTTGTCCGTGGTGCCCGGGTGTCCACTTGGGTCGTGGCCGTTGCCGGAGCCGTTGCCACCGCCACAGCCGCCCGGCCCCCTCCACTCGCCGCCATTAGGGAGTCGAGCTCCGCCCTCATTCGGCGGAGTTCCTCCCCGTGGCCGCAAGTATGGGCCGAGACGGCCATGGCGGCGTCCAGCTCCTCCTTAGCTTTGCTTGGCCTCCACGTAGGTGGAGGGGGGTGCTCGGGGGGGTTATTGTCATACGACGGGATCTCCACCCCCACTTCCACATCCTTCCCCTTCGAAGGAGGGGGAGGGGGGGAAGGGTTGGTTTCCCTCCTCCTCTTCTTTTTCTTCCCCCTCCTATCCTCCTTCCTTGTTCTCTCTTCCTCCTCCTCTGCCGACGTGCTTGTTGACGTCGTTGATCCCCCCGCCGCCTCCGCGTACGTCAACTTCCTTCCCCTGGGGAGCAATGAGGGAAGAATGGCGGGGACCGAGGAGGTGGAGGCCTTCATAGCCTCCAACTCCTCGCCCAACTTCCTATTCTCCACGCGCAACTTCTTCAGCTCCATCCGGAGCTCTTCTGCCTCCCTTTTCGTCTCGGAGGCCTCCCCTCCTCTGCAGTCCTGCTCTGCTGTGCGCGCCAGCAGAGTGGCCATCACGGCCTCGGAGGTGGCCACAGCGCGGTTCAATAGTCCCACGAAGGTCCCCTTCAACGTGCGGGACCTCCGTGCGACCAATCGGACCGCGCCCAAGACTCGACCCACCTCCGAGGCTAGTTCGGTCACCCTGGCCTCTCTAAGGAGCGTGATAGTGGCGTTATCGCGGAACACCTCCTCGACCGGGCGCTTGTCCTCAAGGGACCTCAGCATTCCCGTGTCGAGGAGTAACCGGACATCCTCCTCCAGTCTTTGGCTCTCTTCCTCCTTCTTCCTCTCCATTTCCCTTTTCTTCCTTGCCCCCGCCCCTTCCCCAGTGGTGGGTCGCCGACCCGGTCTCTTCTTTACTGGCTCCAGGGCGGGAGACTCCCTCCCGGAGGAGCTGCCGCTTGTGTTGGCGGCCTCCCGCATCCTCTTCCTTCCTCCTCCGCCGGTGTTCTGGCTAAGGGGGGCCGCTTCTGCCCGGTCCCACTCTTGGTCCTGCAGCAGTCCTTCCAAGGCCCTGGAGACAGATTTTACTTCCCTGCGAAAGAATTACGTCGGAGCTTATCACCGGACCGGTGACTCGCCCCGACGCTCCCGCAGCCCCGTCTACCCCCTCCTTAATCTCCTTGCTCTTGGGAGAAGATTTCCCTTCCCCCTGCTTTGAGCAGAGAGGGCCTGGTCTTTTGGCCCCTGGTGCCGCGGTTTTACCCGCGGACACCAGGGACTTGGTGCTCCCACGTTGGATGGCCGCCCGCGTCAGCCTACCCGGCGGGCTCACCGCGCCATCCCCGCGGTCAGGGAGGCGCCGGTTTGAGGACGGTGGTCGGTCCTCGTTAATAGGCGGCCCTCCAGGGGCTGGCTCTCTGGAGTCCGCATGCTCATCCTCCCCGGGGGGAGGGGAGGAGGCTTCCGCCTGGCGGACTTTCTCCACCTCTAAACCCCCCTTCCCTACTAAAAAATCACCCACAAGGGATGGTCGATCCATGGACGGGCTGCTACGCCCGTCCATTAGGACCTTTGAGCCCGAAGGCTCTGAGCCCGAAGGCTTTGGGTTTTTTTTGTTTTAATAAATGAGAGTCCATTCTTGGTCCCACGAGTACGGCGGGAAGTGGGTGTCGACCCCGGGTAGAGCCCCCGCATTACCAGGAGTAAGGCTAGCGTGTCCCCTGGGTTCGCCAGGTGCCCAAGGTGAGAAATCACTAGCGACAGGTCACGCACCTGCCATTCATCGCATAAGCGTGGCATGCCTCAACCGTAGGATTACGTGGTATTTTATAGAGGACCTGCCTCGCGGTCCGGCCGATTAAGGCAAGACCCCCGGCCCCAGAGACATGACCTAGGGTTACGGTGCAGTAGGCTAGGGTCTGCCGGGGATGCCTGAGCCCCCTGTACCAGGATGCCGAAGCACCCTGGCCCCTCGCAATCGTGTCAGGTTATACGTCCTGACAAGTACGGGTTTGCAGTCAGGGTTTTCCTTCCCCTAGAACGGTTGCCTTCACCCGGCTCACGAGCCCGTTCTGCCCACGCTGTAGGGTCCTTTGGATCGCACTGGTACTAGTACCAGTGCGGCCCTCCGGTCCCTATATGAAACTCGGAGGCAGCTGCCCCTCTGAGAGTGAATAAGGACGTTCTTAGTCTGGCCTCTCTCGGTGCAGATCTCTCCGGCATGGTAGAACCTGCCAGGGGCCGAAACCCCCGCCGGCACAGCTCTGCACTTCATCAAGGCACACAAGCCCCCCCACCACGTCAAGGTGGCGTCCACGGGGGGGTTTTGATATTTTACTATGTTTTTCTGTTTAAACACTTTGTATATACTTTCTTATATATTTAAACATCTATAACATCTATGATATCTTTATAACACATCTATAACACAAAACACGTATAACATAACTCATCTGTAACACAACATATTTATAACATGACATATATATCTATAATGTATCTTAACAAATTTATATTGTAACATATTTATAACATATCTTACTTATATTTATTGTAACATTTTGTCAAAATGTACAAAATTGCCATTTTACGTATAAAGCTGTTTTGTTTCAATTAAGTAATAACTCTTTAGCTTCTGCAGATAAATATTTATCTTTTTTTTGGATGTTATCCTTAGACTACTAATTACAAGATCTGATGATATTAGAAGATACTGCGTAATATCTTCATTACTAGTTCGTCGCGACTGCATTCTGCTATGTTGGGCACGAGATTTTCTAAAAATCTTATTGCTTGTTTCTTGCGCTTCTCCCGAGAAGTAGCCAATGAAAAATAACAAAATTATAAAAAATAATATTGTAAAATATTATTTAATTACAATAAAGACAAAAATATACTAAACATTTTAGCACATGACGAAATCGTCAGAATAAAAGGATATAAGTATTACCATCATTAATACAGCCAGTTCACACAATTGACTTTAATCCATTATTTTCATCTGAGTACTGACTTGATATGCTGTCACCTATATCAGGATTTTACGTTAAACTATGGAATTCATAAATAATTCAGCAATATATGTTATATATATATATGCAATACATATACGCAAACTCATTAGTAGAATATATTGATAATGTGTGGATATCAGGCAGGTATAAAATATATCGGGCCACTGCAGATCCTCTCCACTGGCAAAAACTGAGAATTTCGATCTTACATATGTATCTCGGAGGCCTTAAAAGCCTGTATAAACTTTGTCCGATCCAAAAATATTCGACATTTTACAGGTTTTATACGTTTGACAAATTTGCGCGTCCGCCATTTTGAATTAAGGGCCTAATTTAAAAAACGGGCTCGATACGATTGTAGAGCAATTCATCGCGAGTAAATTAAGAAAAAAAAAGCATGGAAATCGGTTAAGAATTACGCCGTCTAGCGATTTTTGTCCACGAAAAGACCCATTTGACCCACTGTGCGCCGGTGCAAAAATCTATGTGTAGGAGCCTTAGTCTCTTCAGCTACGCCGCTTACTCGAAAGAGGTCGTAAAGTTAGTGCTTATGTGCGACGTAGTTGCGTGACTCTAACTTTGTCTCTTAAATTCTCTTAAACAAAGGCGCATTGGCACGAACGGCTCTAGAGTTTTCATCACCTACATACAAGCTATCGAACGCATTATGACTCGTTCGAAAAACGATTTTCTAATCGGCGTCATCTCCTTGTGAGCCTCTCGATCCTCGCGAGGTGTTTTTCGGTGGTTGTACAGGGAACATCGTCACCTGGTGCGATGTTACGGGTACGGAGAAGATACGTTACGTAGACGTATGCTCCTTGTACCCGTTTGTGCTAAAGACGGACGGCTCTTTTCCGCTCGGTCACGGACGTGTACGTGGGCGAAGAATGTTTCGCTTTGATTGGTATAGCTCCAGATTTTGACTTTAGCAGAGTGGAGGGGATCGTGTAGTGCAAAGTGCTCGCTCCGCGTGATCTTCACCCTGTACTCCCATTTCGCGTTCACGGAAAATTATTGTTCGCCCTATGCCGTAGTTGCTGCGAGACATTTTCTCAATCTCCATGCACACATGATAATCCGGCCGATCGAGAATTCGAGGGTATCTGGGTATCCTCTGAATTACGGAAGGCTATAGAGAAGGACTAAAATGTCAGTTCCGTGAGCGAGATATGGAAATATAAGATTTCGCAGTACGACTCAAGTACTCGGTTGGGAGATATGTTCACGGGATATATCAACTGCTTTCTGCAACTTAAGTAGGAGGCTAGCGGATGGCCTGCTGAATGCACCGACGATGAAAAGGCCAAAGAGCGATACCTACGGGAATACGAAAAAACAGAGGGTATTGTTCTCGATAGAAACAACATCGCAGTAAATTCAGGGTTGCGTTCGGTTGTAAAGCTTTGCCTCAATTCGTTCTGGGGTAAATTCGGTCAGCGATCTAATCTGCCGAATACCGAGGTCGTTAAGATGCATGAACATTTCATGTCGCTGCTCACGAGTCCCGAGCATGAAATCATAAACATATTGCCCGTGAACGATGAGGTTTTCTACGTCTCATGGCGATTACGACAAGAGGTACTTGTTCCCTCTGCAACTACAAACGTCATAATAGCTGCCTATATGACGGCACAGGCACGCTTGAAATTGTATGCTTATTTAAAAAATTTAGATTGTAGAGTGTTATATTATGATACTGATTCATGTATATATTTGAGCACCGGTGACACCAACGAGTACGAGCCGCTTACGAGTAATTTCTTGGGCGATATGACGGATGAACTCGAAAGTTATGGTCAAGGTAGCTACATAGAATCCTTTGTATCCGGAGGCCCAAAATGTTATGCCTATGTCGCTCGCACTCCATAAGGTAAAATCCATGAAGTTTGCAAAGTAAAGGGGATAACCTTGAACTTTGAGACTTCGAAATATATCAATTTTAGTAGTATAAAAAACTTATTAGTCACCAATAAAATACCTATCGATGAGAACGAGGAAGAGAAAAAGGAGGATGCGAGAAAAACTTCGATAAATCTACGTTTTAGAGCAATTCGTCGTACAGCGTTTCACGATATTGTAACGAAAGACGAGAGCAAGTCATGCGTGCCGTGCTCCTAAAACGTAGATTCGATGACACAGGTCACTCTGTGCCATACGATTACGTAGTGGTGTAAGAATAGTAGTGGAGCGTGTTCTTTCTCTTCCAAATCTAAATACTTATTTGTAGAGTAAGAAAAATATAAATATAGACGTTTCCCCAAAAGCGACCAACCTGTATATCGTGTATGCACTAGCTCTATAAGAAACTTTTGTGCAAACTGTATGTATATATTCTATTAAAATAAAGCTTTTGCAAAATAAAGAAGAAATAAGTTCTTTTACAAATATATATGTATTTCTATCCTTGTATATGACCCCTGAATCACAATAAAATCTTAGCAAATTATATCGCTAGAAGCAGTCTCTTTCACCCACAAGCGTTCGCTCGTACGAGCTCATTGAACGATTATTAGCTCACAGTTTCACGCAAAGCTAATATCGCTAGCGGCGCTAAAATAAGCTATTCCCGCAGCCGCAAGCGCCACGTGAAAAAGTTTATTCGACGTGGCGCTTCCGCGGATATGAGCTAGCGGGACCGCGTGGCCGCCGCGGAAGGGTCCCCGGCGCGAGTTATAAGCTCATCGCCGTTTCTCCTTTTCTTCAGCATTTATGTAGCTTCACTAGGTAACCGAATCAGTCATTTGGCAAAATGGACGCGCGCTGGAAACATCCTTGGACATCGATCGTTTGCGGCCCTACGGGTTGTAAGAAAACGGTTTCGTAAAGACTTTTCGCTATTTACGCGCGATGGCGGATACACGTTTCAACAGGATCCTATTTTATTATGCCGAGTGGCAAGAGGCTTACCGCCAACTACAGCATGAAGCGGCGAAATCGGGACAATGTGTGATAGAATTTCGAGAAGGCTTATCGCGCCCGGATGATTATTCCAACGATCCACTTGTCGCGAAAATGGTGATAATAGACGATCTCATGAGGGAATCGTCATCGTGCGAAGTAATCGTCGATCTGTTCACGAAGGGTAGTCATCACAAAAACCTCAGTGTTATACTCATTTCGCAAAATCTATTTCATCAAGGACGCGAACAACGAGATATTTCTCTCAACACGAATTACATCGTGGTGTTCAAAAACCCTCGCGATCGTGCTCAGATTCGTCACTTGGCCAGGCAGGTATGTCCGGAAGATTCAAAGTTTTAGAAGAAGCTTACTATGACGTTACATCGTTTCCACATGGGTATTTGTTGCTCGATCTGAAACAATCTACCTCGGATGAGTATCGGTTTTGTACATGCATGTTCCCCACTGATACTACGCATTATGTTTATGTTCGGCGTGGATCCACCAGAAGTTACATATAAAACCCATGCATACGATCATTCTGCGACAGTCTTATCGCCGTAATGGTAGTGAGTGGGGGGAGCAGAGCGAATGCGAAAAAGGGCGATAGAACCGCAAACGCAGCAAAACGGTCCATCGGCGAGAAAAACATCTCTCTTCTGAAGGCGTTGTGCTACTTGACGGAGAAACAACGTGCTGCCTTTCTGCGAGAAGCTGACCGTGATTTCATCAGATGTATTTGCGAGTGCGCCTTCAACACGCTCAAAGGTAACGTACCGCTCGACAGAAGAGAAAAAAATCGCCTATTGCGTTACAAATCAACGTTGCGTCATATCATTGATGATCGCGGTGATTGGAGAAGCAAACAGAGAGCGATAGTGATATATTTTGAGAATCCCAAACGCAAAAAATCGTGGCTTCCACCTAGCGAAGCATCAACATCGACGGCACGGCCAAATCGCTTCGGAAAGAAGACAATGCTCTGCGTTTGGTGGCACCAGAAAGGAATCGTGTACTATGAACTGCTGAAACCGGGCGAAACTGTCAATGGCTACCGACAACAACTGATCAATTTGAACCATGCATTGCTCGAAAAACGGCCAGAATGGGACACGAGACACGAACGAGTAATATTGGAGCACGACAACGCTCCGTGCCATCGCACTTCCATCGTCCAGGACACCATCAAAACGCTGAAATGGGATCTGCACTGCACTCGCCGTATTTGCCAGACTTGGCCCCTTCCGATTATCACTTGTTCCGGTCGATGGCGCATGGCTTGGCTGGGCAACACCTGGCCAATTTCGAAGAAGTGCAAAATTGGTTGGATGAATGGTTTCGGTCCAAAGACGCGTCGTTTTATTGTCGCGGTATTCATGTATTGCCAGAGAAATGGCAAAAATGTGTAGCTAGTGAGGGACGATACTTTGAATAAACCATTTTTTATATTTCTCTTGAAATTTTCCATTTTCCATTGATCAAAAAAACCCGGAAACTTAGTTGCGCACCTAGTAATATGTAGTTAATTATAGTGATCGCATTTTTTTTAACAAAATTAATGAAACATTTGCGTTTTTTTAAATTCACATATACTATTTATTTTGGTACTTTTTGTTGGAGCATAATAACAGGTCTGCTCACAGTTTGCGCTATCTTCCCGATTTCTGAGACAGCAATTTCTCTTACTTTATTGCATCTAATCTCCTCATAATTAAAAAAGATTTTACGTTCTTTAGCATTTATACACTGTTGCATACTTATCGTTAAACGTTAATTTACCGTTCCATTATTGTTTCAAAGTTGTAGCAGGACGTATGAATTATCTAGTGCTGTGTGATTATTGGTATTCATATAGCATACTACATATAGAACAGATAAATAAACAATATTGAAATAATATTTATTTTAAGAATATCATTCAAATCTTACCAAGATTATTATCTCAAGGTGCAAGGTAAGCTTTTGTTAGCATACAGATATCTTTATCCGCGGCATCTTTATCCCTTAACACATACCCCAGACAGCACAATGTCCAAAACTGGGACATAAGACGTCTTTAAGACGTCTTTAAGACGACTTAAAGATGTCTTATTTTCAGACATCTTAAAGACGACTTAAAGATATCTTAAAGACGTCTTATGTCCCAGTTTTGGACATATGTGCGGTCTGGGACGTTACTGTTTTTACATAAGCAAAAAATTAATCTCTGCTCTTGTTTATATTTTATGTAATATATTGCAATGTCATTAGAATTAAGTCCTTTTTATCTTATATGAGAAGATATCAACTACAGTCGGTAACAGATCTCGGTGTCAGATACAGTCATCGAGTACAGCGTAATTAAAAAACGCTTATTTACAACGCGGCACCTATAGTTCTATGTAACTATCTCTATTTCTAAAAAATGTAGTCGCTTCTAGTTTCTATTGTTATATATGGATGAATTTGATATACGATGCTCTTTATTTTTGTCCAAAGAACAACTTAAAAATTTTTGAAAGTAATGAGGAGGAGGGAGGGAATTTCAAAAATTTTTTCAACTTTGCAAAATCTGAATACACAATTGCAAAGAGTATGAAATACACTACAACTTTTATATAAACCATTTTTGCACATGCCTCGTATTTTAAAAAATATATGTTAAAAATAAAAATGGTCTTTTCTTTCGAAGGATAGTTTCATTCCCTCAAACTGGAATTCCGCACGAACAAAAAATAGTTTTGCATTACGGATGAACTACTTTATTTCCATACAAAGTTTCAGAATTTTTTGAATTTTAGTGTTCTCTAACCTTCCTTGTAAGTACAGCAATATTAACACATAATTAGCTAAATATTTTTAAATTTTGTAACATTGAACAATGGGATATATTCAGTGAGGAACAAGGATATATTCAGTGTATATGTTTACATTCTGCTTAACTTAAGTGATTACTTTTCTGCTTAACTTAAATAAGTACTTAAGAGACTTCTCGACTTTTAAACTAACAGTTAAATACGACATCTCAAATTCTCTCTGTATCAAAACAAATTGATTTACATGGGTTGAAATGACTGATATATATATACCATACAGCTATTGTATAATAATGGTATTTTTTCTTACATCTTATATCTCATAACGCATTTCCGACAATAATTACCTTTCCGATATTATTCCGATGATAGTTTCCTATCTCATATTGCTTATTTACGTATTCCCTATTATTTCTCATGGTTCACCGGTATACTATTTTTATACCCTGTAAAATGCATGCATAAGAATAAGAAGTTACCTAAAGCAAGGCGTGAATTAAGACATAATAAAGGCAATCAATCCTTTTTCAGAATTTAAACGTTTTTCAATCTTGGTGATACAAATTATTTGTATTCTTTTATTGATCACGTGCAGTGAATAAACGAACGAGTACTATATTAGTTTTATTTACGTACAATAACTGTTCCATGTATCCTCCTTTCCTTTCTATATAACCAAGATATCTTCGAATTACAGAATTACGAACTTCTTTAACATTGTAAAGATTAACTACTTAAGACGATACTCCGTTAATAATATCAGCAAGTATATCGTTGTTCAATATTGTAAGATGATTGCCTTCGACATGACGGACTTGTACGCTATTTTCGGTAACCTAAGTAACGATTAATTTTATTAATTGTCGACCGTCAATCAATTTTCAAAACTAGAAACTCCATTGATATGTGTCAATGTATTCAGATTACCTTGCTCAAGCCATCATTTTCGTCGGCAGAAGGAAGATAAGAAATTGTGGGTTTTAGTAACAATATAGGCGACTTCAGTGGCTGCAATAAAGACGCATCGTACTCGTGAATTGCGATCAGATGCTTATAGACTGTCGTATAATAAATCTTGTAATTTTCAAGAGAAGTCATTTGTACGGAATCATCTGGAAGACATTCAACGAAAGCATTCCATTTTTTCTCCCACGTATCGTGTTTGGACAATTTTAATAGAATCTATTAACAATTATCATTATTACATATCTTGCATTATAACAATAAACTCTCTTTACACAACGTACCGATGTATTATCGATGGAGTAGAAGTGATCCATGAGGTCTAGGAGAATATTATTCTGAAATTTCTGAAGATTTGTGAAAGGGAAATATTGTTTTTTCATAGTTTTCAAATAATCGGGTGCGCCGTCGATTAATATTAATTGTCCTGTGAAATTTTTCGCCTCCAACAGTCTCGTTATCTCGATAGCAATTAATGCCCCATATGAATATCCAACTATTATGAATTCTATAGAATCTTCCATCTTTGATATTATATATTGGGTGAGTGCAAAAGTTCGTGCGGAGTTTCAATAGATGGAGTTATAAGCGTCGTAAAGTGTTGTCATTAATACTTCCATCTACATATTATATAACGTTGGAAAGGTGACGTCTTCAGCTGTTATTAAAAAAAAAATCATTTGTTTTCATACAAACTGCTTCGAGAAATATCACTTTAAAAATGAGTATCGATAAGGTGCATTTACGGCATGTTATGCTTTACGAGTTTCGGAAGGGAATAAACGTTGCCGCAGCCGTAAAAAACATTCAGGATGTTTATCAGGATGAAGCACCAGCTAAACGAACTGTGGAAAAATGGTTTGCTAAATTTCGGCGCGGAGAATTTAACCTTGAAGACGAGCCACGCTCTGGTCGACCTTCTGACATTGATGACGATGTTTTGCGTACTTTAGTGCTCAATAATCCGCGAATTTCAACAGAAGAAGTTGCTACAGCACTAAACGTTGACGGATCAACCGCTTTTCGGCGTTTAAAAAAGATGGGATTCGATTTGAAGCTCGATATAGGGATGCCCCATTTGCTGACCGAGAAGAACAAAATCAAGCGAATTTCTGCAGCCGTTTCTTTACTCGGGAGTAGAATAGTAAGGCCGGTTCTAACCCAGAAACGCTGAGGGGGGCGCGGGGAAGCGGGGAACTCATGGCGCGGGGTATGACGTCGCGCGGGAAAGGAGAACTCATGGTGAGACGTCACGCAGGATAGCGACTGTGACGTCACGCATACGTCACGAGAAAAAAAATGTATTGTAATGTAGATAGAATCGAACCCGAACGCTCGCGGTTACTGCCCAATGCTCCAAAGCTCTTAGACCACCGTTGCCTGTTGCTATTAGACGTCTAAGTAAAGGTTCTTAAAGTAGGCATGATGACGTCACGAGAGAAAAACTGTCGAGATTACTGCTAAACTCGAACCCGGGCCCCGCGGTTACTATCCTATGCTCCAAAGCTCCTAGATCACCGTCGCCTGTTGCTATTAGACGTCTAGTGAAGGTTCTTAGAGTGGGCATTATGACGTCATGAGAGAAAAAATAAGTCGAAACTAGGTCAGACTCAAATCCCCTTCGTTTACTGCGCCATATCGAACGTCTATCGAACGTCTATCGAACGTCTATCGAACGTCTATCGAACATCTATTGAACGTCAATCGAACATCTCTCGAACGTCTAATAAGCATCATACCTCAAATAAAGAAATACTTTTATCAACGCAATTACCATATAAAATTCTAAGAAAGGGGATAAGGGAAAGAAACATCTGCACATTTGAAATAATGATTATTAGATTTATTATATAGTGTCATACAATTTTCTTCGAGACCACCAATTGAAAATATTTAGTACATTCTGTAATGCACAATTTTTCATATGATTATTACATCGAAAAGTATTGGGTGAGTGCAAAAGTTCATGCGGAGTTTGTGAGTAAAAGTCACACAGTGATTAGGCAAACAAAAATCTTTATTCAATCAATGATATATTCTCCATCGTTTTCTATAATCTTTTCCCAACGTTCTGGCAGCATACGGATGCCTCGATCATAAAAACTGCGCAGTTTAGATTCGAAGAACGAAGAGACGCCGTTTTTTAAGGCCTCCAAAGAGTCAAAGTTTTTTCCATTTAAATAATTTTGCAATGACCGGAATAAGTGATAGTCAGATGGTGCGATATCAGGAGAATACGGTGGATGCGTTAAGACATCCCATTTCAGGCTCTTCAGTTTGCGCAGCGTCTTTTTCGAAACGTGTGGTCTGGCGTTGTCGTGATGAAAGACGACTCCCTTGCGATTTGACAAAATCGGACGTTTCTCTTTTATTTCTCGATTCAGATTGGTTAATTGGCGACAGTACTTGTCCGAATCAATCGTTTCGCCAGCGGGGAGAAGCTCGAAATAGATTATGCCCTTGCAATCCCACCAAACAGAGAGCATCACCTTCATCGGTTGCAAACTGGCCTTTGGCATTGCGTCACCATGCTCACCTGATTGTTTCCATGTCCGTTTGCGCTGAACATTGTTGTAGAGGACCCATTTCTCATCGCCCGTCACTAGTCGATCCAAAAACGACTCGTTATTGAGCCGCCCGAGTAAAGAAACGGCTGCAGAAATTCGCTTGATTTTGTTCTTCTCGGTCAGCAAATGGGGCACCCATATATCGAGCTTCAAATCGAATCCCATCTTTTTTAAACGCCGAAAAGCGGTTGATCGGTCAACGTTTAGTGCTGTAGCAACTTCTTCTGTTGAAATTCGCGGATTATTGAGCACTAAAGTACGCAAAACATCGTCATCAATGTCAGAAGGTCGACCAGAGCGTGGCTCGTCTTCAAGGTTAAATTCTCCTCGCCGAAATTTAGCAAACCATTTTTCCATACTTCGTTTAGCTGGTGCTTCATCCTGATAAACATCCTGAATGTTTTTTACGGCTGCGGCAACGTTTATTCCCTTCCGAAACTCGTAAAGCATAACATGCCGTAAATACACCTTATCGATACTCATTTTTAAAGTGATATTTCTCGAAGCAGTTTGTATGAAAACAAATGATTTTTTTTTTAATAACAGCTGAAGACGTCACCTTTCCAACGTTATATAATATGTAGATGGAAGTATTAATGATAACACTTTACGACGCTTATAACTCCATCTATTGAAACTCCGCACGAACTTTTGCACTCACCCAATATTATTCAATTTTTGCAGGGAAGGCATATCGTCGTAATCGATGTCCATGGTCTTAATGATCACGCTGCTTCTCGCATTGTCATCCAGAAGTTGTAACAACCATTTCCGCTTCTCATGTCCCTTCACATACACAAATTGAGATGCATCGTCTTCAAGTTTGTCATACATATCACCCGCCACAGCTGCAGTAACCAGATGTTTAGCTCTGGAGTATTTGACGGTTCCATCTTCCCATCGTAATCCATGATGATTAGCAGTTAACCAGTAGGCCCTCGATTTGTCCGATCTTATGAGCAGATGCCATGGCATCGGACTCGTGAAGATGTAGTACGAAAGAATAGTTCCGTTCTTCAGTATCGCCGCTTCTTTTACAATAAATCTCTCTCCAACCATGAATCCTTGCAAGTCGACAAATGTCGGAGCATCCATGGCGAAATATTCTTCGACACGTCTAGGAGAGAATGCCGTTTATAGCACTTTGTTTCGTGTATTATACTTTTCTCGTACATACTTTCTGATGTTAGTTGAGTTTGCGCACTATGTTGGTTAGCGGGCTGTATTCAACTACACGATCATGCAGGATGAGACAATATGCGGTAGTATTCACCGGTATATTCTCCTTACACTCAAATTCTATCCGCACATCCACAGTGGCACTCTTGACGGACTCATTTTGACGCGAACAATCGATAACCACGAAAGGACCTAGCCGCCGAAAGTCGGTAATTGCTAACCATACCTCAGCACTGTCGCATCCATAATACGATTTACGAAAACGTCTATACATATCGTAAAGTATGGCGCATTTATTTTTTGCAAAGTCTAAATTCATGTCATCGTACGGATAACACTCTGAATTCAAATAGAGCTTCACATTGATCAATTTGCAGTTATCGAAACGAGTTATATTTTCCGACATTACATTCTTCCGACCAGTCTGCAGCGCAAAGATAACATATCGAGGCTTCTCTAGATTAGTAGCAGTTTTGATGGTCCACAGATGTTTGGTCGTGCTTTGCAGTAGAGGAAATTCATACAGATCCCACGAGCGGAAACTCATATTCAGGTATCGTCCGTTCTCCAAAGTTTTCAGCATGGAAAGTTTATTGATATCGTTCAAGATTACGTGAGGCATTTGCCATTGTATCTTGAATAGCTCAATCTTAGGATCCAACGCTGAAGATCCTAGTAGACTGTTGTTGTCGCTGCGCGATCGTAATAGAATCAATTCGTGACGCGCGTTAATCACGATACGCTTGTAGTCTTCACAGAATCCTAGCAACACGCTGAGTGGTACGCAAAAGTTGAAGTATCCATCCGGCGAAATAGTGTCAGTCGCATCCCACGCAGCATTTTTCATGACAGCATTTTCGTCCGAAGACATCGATACATAGTTTTTGAGCGTTGAAGTTATTCCCACGTTTTTGTTACGATCAATCTCCACACCATCCAGTTCATAACGAATCTCATCAAACATGAATGCAACGCAATTATATCCCAACGTTACAGTTGCACCATCGACTGCAACTTGTTTCGTCACCTTCCCCTCGACATAGAGATAACTCTCGCATGGCAATATGTATAAATCCTACTGCTGTATGGGTATTCGTATCTCGTCGCTATATCCAAACGTTGTATTAGCGTATGGGTTGTACGTATGTGTCTCAATCTTGACGATGCGCTCGTCAAAGACCGGTTCACTTTCAATTTTCAAAATGTCAATCATCTTTCTCAATCGTTTCGTACGATGAATCCCAGAGATTTCAAAAATTCAACGTTCAACGCGCTGAGTTTCTTTCGAACGAGAGATTTTGTACCGTTAATCGCGTGTCTCGTAAAAGGTATATTTCCAGCTTGTTTCTCCTGTTCTATTTGATTCACCACAAGCATTTCATAGATTGTGTTTATGATCGTCGCCGTCGTACATGCAATCTAATGGTAATCTCTTCTCCTCGAAAATCGAGCGATTGTCCTTCTTGATCAACGACACGCACCGTTAAATCTGTAATACTCCGTGCGATGATTGGAAGGTAAATGACATGTGCCGGCGTTTCCGATATCTTATATCCTGGTGGCACCTTAGGCGAGAATTCATGTATCGTATGTACACGCATACTGTTACTGTACGCACTACTGACAACGCTGCATTCTATACGAATGATATTAACATTGACATCTTAATCGATGCATCCGATTCGTACCATCGATGCGGTTCTAATACACGACTCGATGAGAATCCTAAAAGCGAGCCAATGTTGTTTGGCTTGCTAAAATTTATTCTATAAGCACATTTTATTTCACTCTTCATCGTATTATTATTGACATGAATTATTATAGGATATTCATTCGCGTCATCTTTATATGGATTATTTTTGGAACGTACTGTTTTTTGAGCATGTGAAATTGCATTTTTTAAATATTCGTATATAGCGCGCAATTCGTACGATCCTTCAGGAATCGTAATTTCTTCATCGTTAGCACCATAGTAAAATTTATTATTCGACGAATTTACATTTGGTATCGTATTGTATGTTTTGAAATCCGTTAAACCAAGCTCGTAATCACCATCGCTCAAATCTATAGCGGGAAAGTAGCTCACCGTAAGGGTGCTACTGTTCCCAGTCAACGTAAGCGTTAGCGACATGTTCGCAAACTGCCAAGCGAATACTGACTGCTGCGAGCGGAATGTTGTCATTTAAATCCACATCGATCCTCTACCGTTTGGAGAAACTGTAAACACAATTGTCCGCATATGCTCTGACTGTAATGTTGATAAGACGTACGATTGTATACAATTTTCACTACATCTCTCTCAAGGTATCGAATCAATTCCTTGGGCGGTCGAAGATTACCAAAACTATCAAAATATACTGCATGATTTCCTCTTTTCGCATATGCCACCCAGTGTGTACCCGGTCCCTCTGCGTTGTCTAAATTTACAATACCACTCTCGTTTTGACGTACTCCATCTATCGGTAAGGCGTCACGCATGAAAACACCTCGAAAGAAAGATATACGCATACGCCTCGCTAGTCTTTCCAACTGTACGTTAGTCATTGCACCCATGGGTAATTTTAGTGTCTCTTTGACGTTTCTTTTTTTCTTTTTTCTGTAGCGCCTTTCCCGCGCTTATACGGAGCAAGATAGATTCCGCGACCTTTCATAGCGCGATGATGACGTTTTAATTCTTCCAGCTGACGTTGCGCGGCTTTGCCATCATTCACCGCTTTTGCGACACCCGCCGCTCCACCGACTAGTGAACCGAGAACTCCTAGTAATGGCAGAACTGGTAAAATACCACCCCGTTTTGCTATCGGAAGTGCTCGTTTTCGGATTGCTTTCTTGGACGACTTCTTTTTCTTCATGCCCATACCGATTTTCGTTTTAACTTTCATGGTAGCCCAAACGATGGCAGCAGCCGCTCTCTCGCCTAGAGTTGAATCTTTCGAAGTTATGCGTTTCCACGCTTTTACAGCGAGAATCTTATCCGCCGCGTGTCGATCAGTGAGACTGTTACTACGTGAATAGGTCATATCGTGCTCACGACACGCCGCGTCCAATGAATTAATGCCTCGATCGCCTCTGGCCAATCGTTTTGCCAAGCGAGTTCCAGGACCGTAAAATTGATATCCGGGAATGTGTAGTTCGATAGGAAGCGCATTTATCGCGCGATTCAACAGACCGCTGCTGACTTTGACTTTTGTCGAAGGCATTCACTACAGTCCCGGATCAGCGGTGCCGGACCATCGATATGCGTTCGCTGCCACGGACGATTGTAATGTTCCAAACATCGACGATACTGCTGAACCTCTGGATCGACTCTTATATGTTCAGGGAGTCTGTCCCACAAATCGCCAATATACTTTGCAAAATCGCGTAACAAAACAATCTTCGGTATGTATTTCAACTGTTCGGAGGTTAGCTCTCGAATATCATGAGTATCTGTCAAAAGGAGCAACATTTTCTAAACTGAGCGTTTCCAAGATCGGCGCGTCTATATATATAGTTCAATCGCAACGATCCGTTAACATAATCAATTTTGTGACGTGGGGAAACATGCGATTCGTGAAGCAACCGACATCGATACGTGTGACAAATTTCGACAATCGAACGCAATCAATGATTGGACAAGAGGCGCGCAGGCATGGAAACATGCTTCCGAACACCATACGCGGCATCATATGCGGTCCCTCGAATTGCGGCAAGACGAATGTTCTCATCAGCTTGCTGGAAAGTCTGCACGGTCTGCGTTTCGAGAACTTGTACGTGTACTCAAAATCGTTGCAACAACCTAAATATCGCTACTTGGAAAATTTGTTGAAACCGATAGATGAAATTGGATACTTTACATTCTCCGATAACAGCGACGTGATTCCAACGACCGAAGCGTCCAAAAATTCTATTTTTATCTTTGACGATGTGGCATGTGACAAGCAAGATACCATAAGAGAATACTTTGCCATGGGTCGTCATTCGAACGTTGACTGTTTCTATCTCTGTCAAACGTACGCAAAAATACTCAAGCATCTTATACGAGACAATGCAAATTTTCTGATTCTCTTTAAACAGGATGGTACCAATTTGAAACATGTGTACAACGATCATGTGAATACCGACATGTCATATGAAGATTTCAGTGCATTGTGTCGCAAATGTTGGGAGGATAAATATGGTTTCACAGTGATTGATAAGGACAGCTCAATGACCAACGGACGATATAGGAAACGATTTAACGACTTTGCTGTGCTGTGAGATGCTCAATCGTCGTTGCAACCTCAACGTGGTAACATCTTCAACGTCCACGAGACAAATATATCAATGATGAATAGTAGCATGAAGATTGAGAATCGTGGAAAGGTAGCGGAAGAGATTGCGAAAACGAGCGAATCGATCCGCAAGAAGTATCGCGCTTTGAAAACCGGTAGAATTATTGAGAATGCTGCATTGGAGAGACACTTTAAACCTATTATTGAACCTCTCAAGCAAATCGCGGGAAGCAGCGCTAATGTGGAAAGTAACGTTGATGTTAAAACTGCTCCACTATCAATGAGTACAAGCGAAGAAACAAAGAGTATAATATTAAAACCCGAAAAAAAGATAAAGCGTAAGGCGAAACTTTCACCAGCCGCATTGACTCCGCTGAAACGGAAACTATTCAATGATCCTTCGATAGTTTCTACATCGAAGCTCTACAATATGAGGAACCACATGAATCTTCACCGATCAACAATCTACTCACTGATGATGATGATGATGATGAGAATGTTTTCGAAACCCCCGATAAACCGGTAATGACATCCGTTATACGTCAGTTGCGAACGTACAAAGGACAACAAACTTTACATGATCATTTTGGTCCGTTGGGTCAAAAATATATGGGGGCTGTGCTAAGTAGTAGAAAAGATAACACTATAGATTATGTTTACGGTGTACGTCTTAGTAACGATGGAGCAATGCTCGGTGATAAACGTGTCGATGTGGACAGAGACGATAATATAATCATAGGCGGAACAGGATACATTGGAACACCCGGTCTTTACGAGCTAATATTCAAAAGAATCCCCGACGATTCTGTGTACACCGAGGCTGATATGCAAAAATACAAAAGTATACTATTGGCGACGAATGCTCACAGACGCGGGTACCTCCCGCAAAATCCGATACTCGGTAACAAGGGACACAAATATAAACATATAATCGCGCCCCTAGTATCACATGCGTCGAGCGATAAAGTGGCCGGAAAAGGTTTATATGCATCTCAAGCTATGATGACCTTAAATGACAACAATATCGATTACGTGCATTGGGATGATCCCAACGAGCTGGTGGATCGTTTGCGATTGCTTGACGCTTCGCGCCAAGCCGGCAACAACGCTCATGACAACGAAATTTTATCGATTATCGAAGAACTCCGCGAAGCTGGTCTTATTATAAATTAAACAACGCTGCACTGACACGAGTCAGTCAGTCAGTCAATCGTCAGCCAGTCGAGAGCATCGACACAGCTTGCTCCGAAATGTCGACGCATAAGTTTGGAGTATTGCCAGACAGCAATAGTTCTCCGATCGAAGCGCATCAATGGAATGAACATGTTGAAGATTACATACATGAAAATGCTCTTTGTTTAAACGCTGCCAAAGTTTTCGACGCAAAGTCGCGCAAGATACAACATGTAGCGCAACCTGAAGCCGATAGTGACGTTGCAACCAAACAATACGTGGAAGAATGTGTTGCAGGTGTCAGATATCATTTAAACAACGTTGCAACCAAACGATATGTACATGAAAATGCCCTTTGTCTAACCGCCAATAGTAAAGGTCGTGATGGCAAATGTTTCGATGCAAAAATGTATGCGATACATAATGTACCGCAGCCGGAAGCCTTCAATGACGCTGCGCACAAATATTATGTGGATGAGAGTATAAAGTCTGTAAAACTTATGTTGCATGAAAGTAACGTTGAGAAGAAACAGTATATCGATGAGAATATAAATGCTGTAAAGCTTCTACTGCATGAGAGTAACATTGAGATGAAGCAGTATGTAGATGAGAATGTTAAAAAATTGAAGGATTGGCTGGAAGACTACCGGAAAAAAAACATACAGAGCATAAATAGCATTCATGAGAACATAGACCAAATTTTAGACTGGACACGCTCAGAGATAAAGAAATCAGCGGAAATATAAAAGTAGAATATATTTTTACCTGTGTGTCCCCTTCGCTTTCGAACTCGAAAAGTTAAGTTAAGTTGGGTTTTGTTACAACGAATTGGAGATCGCAGGGAAGAGAAAAGAGGTGGGGAGAAAGGAATATACAACATTTTTATAAAATAAATTCACATTTTATTTTTGAAGTTACATTCGTAGTTTCGCAAACACTCGTAGCATTCTGCGTTTGTTATAATCTCGTGTATAATTTCATTTAAATGAATCGTAGTCAATTCACGAAATACAATATTAAAATATGTGTCTAAAATTGTAAATTTTCATTTGCCGTCGTACATTTTCCTCGATTTCGCGATATTTATCAACGAGCGTCCGTTTTACGAAATCTTCGTTTACACCTTCCTTCGTGAGATTAAGTTCTATTTCGCCTACTAAAATATATTTGCAATTACTCACAAGAGCGGCAACCGCTTGTAATATTCGTATCTAGCATCGATACATTTTGTGACAGTTTGCAGACCACCGAGAGATGTTTCTGCATTATAATATTCTCCGTATACAGCTTACGCTTCTTCAGCGGCGGTTGCTTCAGATGCGTAGACTCCTCCGATGTCTTCTTCGCAGGTCCGCTCTCGTCCAGCATTTTCCCTCGCTGACTCACTATTACAGCTCGTGCACCATACGCTGAGGTAAAGTTGATGCTGATATTGTTGATGATGATAGAGGTTGGTGTATTCTTATTTTCCCCACACAAATAAGAATTTGCAGAGGGTATAATATCTTTAAACTTCTCCACGTATTCAAATCAAGGAGAATTCCTGAAGACGTGTTCCCCATGATCCTGATCGTTGGCTCAAATGGACCCATGTCGTAAGTGGTGCGCAATCCAACCTGCATCCTCTTAGTGTCTGAATTGTGAGCGCGTACGTCGTACATAGAAGCATGTTACGGTCGTTTCCCACTTCTGTAGAGAGACTGCTCGTCTTCTTCGACGTCTTCTGAGAGCGGTATCCACGTTAGCGCCGAACATTTTCTTCCAAGAACTTGTTAATAACTTGTAATAACGAGAATAGCTATGCTGCAAGTAGGACAACGAAGCTTGAATGCTTCGCCAGTCTCAACACCGTATGTTTTTCCCCGTAGAGAATAGAGAAAGTAGTGGGGATGGTGATGCGCAGACGTAAAAGGTCTACAACTACTTATCTTTTCAAAATGATAAGATATAGTTTTTATATTTACTTAGAATGGAGAGATAGACTACTGTATCAATACCATAATTTTAGACTGGACACGCTCAGAGATAAAGAAATCAGGGAAATTTAAAAGTAGAATATTATAGTTAAATTGACATATAGTATCAATATAGCGAGAGACGGATCATCACAAGCTGCAATGGCGAAGTAATCATCAAAATTTAACAAAAAGAAGAAAAGTTCAGAGAAGCAGCTCATCGGTAACGAAAAGCATCGGTGGAGGAGTTGCACGCTCCAGCGAGAAGATATTTTCCCCGTAGACGCGTCATAGTGCGCGGATACGATGATCTTTGGCAAGCTGACTTGGTAGAGATGCGTCCTTACTCGCGATTCAATAGAGGCTACCACTATATACTCACTATTATCGATGTGTGGAGCAAATATGCGTGGGCTGTACCGATGAAGAGCAAGAGCGGTAAAGAAGCAGTGGCAGTGTTCGCCAGGATATTTCAAGAATCTGGAAGATGTCCGAAAAATTTGCAAACGGACCAGGGAAAAGAATTTTATAATGCGGATCTGCAGAAACTCCTTAAAAAACACGGTATCAATCATTATTCTACGTACTCGGTAATGAAGCATCTGTTGTGGAACGATTCAACCGCACGTTAAAGAACGACATGTGGAAAATGTTTACGTTGAATGGAACATACAAATGGATCGACTCGTTACCACACCTTATCATGGAGTACAACACACGGAAACATCGAACTATCGGCATGCGTCCTATCGATGTGACACCCGAAATCGCTGATAAGCTCCTACACACAGTCTACAACAACGTAAAGATCGCTGCGCCTGCGAGATTCAAAGTGGGGTGATCTGGTACGCGTGAGCAAATTCAAAACCATCTTTGAAAAAGGCTATACACCGAATTGGACAACCGAAGTGTTTAAAATCGTCAAAGTGCAGACAACTAATCCAGCGACTATCTGCTCGAGGATTCTCGCGGAAAGTCTATTGCCGGAGGATTTTACGAATACGAACTGCATCCGCTGCTAATCC